>NC_051443.1:9892874-9967957 GCF_001649575.2 Kryptolebias marmoratus | reverse complement strand
GTGGCAGAGTGACAGGAAGTAAAAACAGTGATTTGTGTCCTGGTGAGCAAACAGTAATTTTGTTGTCAGAGTGATGTGGCTTTTAGTGGGTATACCAAATGTTCAAATAATATTTATAGTGGTAATCTTTGTCCATGTATTTTGACTTTACCTCTGTTGTTTTCCCCCTGACGTTTTGTCTCTTTGTCTCCTCTCAGAAAATGCCATCTTGTCTTTTGGATATGGCTCAGAAGGAGTGACCGCTTCTGTAACTGAGCCCCCGCTCACTTTTCTGCCCCCCGCCCAGCCACCGATCATCTCTAAACCCATTCCCTCTCTACATGAGAATCATGAGAATGCCATCAAGCCAATGGACAGTGCTTGTATGTTCTCCACTTGTGCCAACTTGCAGGTGAGTTAGATGGTTTTTGATCATGTCTTTTGGTTCTTGCCTGAACACCAAACCATGGGTGATTAGTTTGTGCTTGTTTGCACTGAGCTATATACAAATCACTGAAAAGCTAGTGGAAAGACATGCCAGCATACCAAATAAAAGCCTTGTTTGGTCAAAAACTACCTTCAGACCTTTATAAATGTCTAAATATAATTTGTAGCCATGCCAAATTTCTAAAACTACTAAAACAGTCCAGATTGATGTCCAATAAACAGGCTGAGGACTTTAATGGGCAGTTGCTTGTTCCTCAATTAGGGTAGTGCATGAAATGTAATATTAAAAGACGAAAAACTAATAATAGTTGTACTTGATGCATTGCCTCTTGTGTACTTTCCTATTTGAAGTGCACCAAGAGAACCTACAAGACTAGATGTTACAAAATTTCCCATCAGGGTAAAGAGTTGACCCACTTGATAGTACGGTTTTGAGATATTAAAAAAAAAAAATCACCTGTTCCTAACCAGGTCTTAAAATGAGGTCAGTACACAGTCAGATGAACTACTCAAAAGATGGTTGGGCTAAAATTAAAGATGGTTGTAGTAAATTTCCTTCTTAGTGATGTGAGAGACTAAACAAGGTCATACAGAAGATGATTACATCAACGTATTGCTAATAAAATGGTTCAATTAGTGAATCAATTATGGGTCAAGCTTTATTTTGTATGCATTGCTTCTACATTTTAGCTCAGTTTTGTGAAATAGACACACAGTAATATGACTCGTCCTTTAATTAAAAACTATCAAATTTAAAGGGTGATTTTCTAATTCTCTCCCCACCCCCACCCCCCTCCCATGACTTTCGAACACAAACCATGTCCATAATGGAAGCCTGCATAAAAACTCAATTTGCAGTTGTAAATCAGACTCACAGAAGCATCACAGGAGCCATTTCATTTCATCCAGACATTTGGTTAAAAAAAAAAATCCTCTGTGCATTAGATGAGCAGGCTCTTGTGATGATTTTGTGAGTCCTCTTGACACCTGCAAATGAAACTCGCTTTTTTTTTTTCCGATTCACTTTCTCAGAAATCCCTTTGTCAAGAGCAGATGGATTTTGTGGGCTGCCCCCGCAGCGTCCTCATCAATACTTCACGAAGATCCGATCATGTAGTTGCATCAGCTGGACTTCAGATAGAATACAAAAAGTGCACTGTCACTGTGATTTAGACTGCCATCCTGCTCAGCTAATACAGGGCTCAGACATGCTCACTTTAGGTTCACACAAGAAAACGTTTGAACTTTCATACATGTACAATGTAAAATGTAAGTCATGATTTGGTGTCTTTTCAAACACAACACAAGATTGTTTAAACCAATTCTGGTTTACTCTAGGTTTGATCTAATGTAGACATTTGTGTAAACTACAGATTTCTTATTTATTGTTGAAAGATAGAGCCCTGTGAAGAGAGATTTTGCTTTAATTGTTGATCATTCACAAATCATTGACTGTTATTTTTTCCCCAGCTGCACATTTCTCATTATTTCAGAATAACACCAGCTGTGTGGTGTGTGTGCGTGTGTTTGTGTTACTGAATTACTGTTTTGTGGATGTGTGTGAGCATTCACACTGCTTTAGGGCTGAAACAATCGACACAGTTGAAATTGAAAAAGGGCAATTACCGCTGTTGTGCCATGTGCTTTGATACATTATGTGTGTAACAGGCTTGATTTTGAATGCTGCAATGAAAAAGGACACAAATGGGGGGGAAAAAATACAAGAGAAAAATCAGAAGAAGAAAAAAATACAAGATCTGCCTAAATTTCAGGCTTAATTCAAACAATAAAACATTGAAACTACAGTGTAGTGAATCTGTTGAAAAACTGGAATAATTTATCATAAAGTCACAACTTTAATGATTTGGTATCTCGACACACAGCATCCAGACATCCTAGTCAAATGGGCAGTTTAAGGTCATTCTACCATTCTACTGTATGTAAACGACAGACATCTGCAGCTTGTGACATTTGCTAGATCCCATGCCTTTAATGAAAAAAAAAATGAAAAGGTTTCAAAAAAATTATTAGTTTCACATAAATTATTAGTTGTTTACCATTGTTGTTGCATCAAGTGATGGGAGGGGTAGTAGATTATTTATTGGTATAATTATAGTGGCTTTCTGGGAGCAAAATAAAAAAGTTTAGAACCAATGCCATAAATCCTGCATAACTTATGACTCCATTATTCAAGAGCTTAATCAATACAGCATTTGAGTAATAAACTACATGAAAGCTACAGCTCTACAGTGCTGACCTTACTGTTGGTTGTCACATGACTTTTAGAGCATAATTTAACCAGAGACAGGAAACTACTGAATCACTGACATTCGGTTTATTCAACACACTAACAGAACTATTTTCCACTCTGGGCTTTTGCTATAGCTGTTTATAGCCACAAAATATATTTGCAAATATGAGGACATTATAGTGACCAAGAAATGGATTAACAGTGTGAATTTAATGATAACTGCTTCCCTGAGCCTTATTTATTTCATAAAACAGGCCCCATGCCAGCTTTCAACACAGCACACTGCAGCCTGGTTTGAGGCACAAATCAATCAATCAGTGGTGCTTTTATCTGTTAATATTTGAGCCAATAAAACTTTTTTGCACATTGAGAATACACACCATTTTGCTGGTATAAAGTTGGCTTCACAAGTCTGATATCACCAGATGTACGAACAGTTTGGTGGCCTTTCAAAAACACTGTGACTGCATTCTGAACAACTGTTGGGGCTCACTACAGAGACTCAACACTAAAGGTTTGAATGAAGCACTCAAGTAAACTCAAGTTTACTGTTGGCAGCGTTCTGCTGTTTCAGTTTCCGTTTGGTGGTGAGCAATAATATTTTTGCCTGTGTTTGTGTGCACATGCACATGCTCATTTGGATGTCTGTAACCAAAACATATCATTAACCACTGGATTTTAATGAAAGTAATCATTGGATGAACATCTACAACTGGTTAGTTTTTGGAGTCACTCCTATTCAAGACGGCTGCCACAGTCATGAACTTTATCTAACACAAAATAATTGACTATAACTCAGTCAGTTTTACACATATGGAGCTAGAGTTTGGTGTGGTAGTAGCTGAGAGTCATTCACAACATACACTGAGTGCTAACAAATTGTGCAGCACCTTGCCAAATTGTGTAACATGGCATATAACGATGTTTTCAAGGTTTTACTAAAATGGCTATTACTGTCACTTCTCAACATAAGATAATCATAGTCTAAAACTCTGGCATAAAAGGCAGCAGGTGGTATGGATTCCTTCAAGGAATACCAGGACTTTAATTTGAATTCTTTAAGTCATCTTGTTAGCTTTGCAGTTAAAAGCACCACATGAAAGAAAACAGGAACCAGAGAGCATAGAAGGCTTTTCTGTTCATTTGTTCAAATTGCCAACATAGGATGTTATCACTACCTACTGATAGTTAAGATAAAATGTAATTATTTTACTGTTTGAAATCTAAGATGGCCCATAGTATTAAAAGTTTTATTGTCTTTTGGACAGTCTTTTAAGGCAGTGTTCAACATGTGGTTTTATTTATAAACAAATTCAGCAGAAATCAGTTGTTAAACTAATAACAGATTAGGGTTTAGTGACTACAAAACCAAATCACTCTAAGCTGTCCGTGGTCCTGAATGGATAATATTGAGTGTTTAAAATCTGATGATACAAATAGTGACAGTTTTTTCCACACAGTGTTTTTAAGAAACTGTCAGAAGGGCGAAGACGGAGGCGAACCCAGAGCGCACACTCATAAGTTAAAAAGGAAACTAATTTATTGACTTAAATAAACAAACAAAAAAAGGCTGATGTGGCAGAAAGACTAACAATAACCAAAAGCAAGAAACGGAAGCAAGGCATAGCATGGCAAAACGTGAACAAGCGGACAGAGTGGAATGATCCAGTGAGGAGAGGAGAAACGAGACCGGTTTAAAAACACTGAGGGAAAGATGATAATTGGCTGCAGCTGTGACACACAACAAGGAACAGGTGAGGTGGGCGTGGCAGGCATGAACCGGAAAACTACTGGGAAGGTGAAAGTGACAAGGCATGAACACAGAAACTCAAAGGACAACCAAACCAAAACAAAACAAGACCAACAACAACAAAACCCAAACAAAGAACAAAACCCCAACAACACCAACAATCATGACAGAAACAGTAAAATTTCCTCTTGATCTTAAGTCTTTTTGTCAGCATTAGTTGTAAATAGATAGATAGATAGATAGATAGATAGATAGATAGATAGATAGATAGATAGATAGATAGATAGATAGATAGATAGATAGATAGATAGATAGATAGATAGATAGATAGATAGATAGATAGATAGATAGATAGATAGATAGATAGATAGATAGATAAAAACTGCAAATGTAATTGCATTGGTTTTATTTCAAAATCTGGTTTCACTATTTTCTTCCACCTGGCAGATTCAGGAGCCTTCAGAATTTTTTTTTGCATTTAACCAAACAAACAACTCTAATTGTTCAAACTTCACTAAAGTGAGAGTTAGGGTGAGATCTATGTAATATTTAGTCAAAATTTGTTTCACATCTTAAAGCGCCTCAGCTGTCTGTGTATTATTGCTGTGCTTACTGGAGCATGAAGTTCAGTTTTTGAACTAACAAAGGGAAGGCAAACTGCTGGACTTGTTTTGTTTGTGGCTTCTTTATGTCGCAGCAAACACCTGTTCAGAAGCAGAGTGCAGTCAATATTTCATAAATGGTTTTGCCAATGTTTTATTTAAGTAAAGTAATCAGACTGAATGACACAACTTCACTTATTCTGTCTGGAAATGTTAAAATGAGAACAGAGTCATTAATTATATCATAAATAATGAGAGACTGAGGATGTGTCACAGCACCTATAGAAATAGCAACAGCGCATATTCAGACACAAAAGGGGATGTCTGTGGAGAACAGATTATTTGCTTTGCTCTTCGTCACCTTCATACACATTAGCACTGTCCTGTCTACATCCTGCAAAAGTGGAAAACCATCCATTACATACAGAGGAGGTGTAAGGCTGTATGTCAAAGGCCAATATAAACTGCTCTCTGTTATGTAAGACATTTAGGCAGGATTTATATAATACCTCAAAACTGTTTCATTTCTGTCTTGTTTACATGTAATCTTTATTGCTATAACATCAACAGTAATCCACATTCCTTATACAAAACAGGAGTCAATATTAGGTTAGTGAAATATATTATATTTTCTTGATTGTATCTCATTTATGTTTTTATACTTTTATGTTTCATGGTTATTATGTAGATATTATCTTTTCATATTTTTATGATTAGGTTGTGTTTCTAGAGAGAAACAAAGCAGGGTTTCTGTTCTGGTGTCAGGTTGGGAGGAGATCGAGGTGAATCCAGTGTGCAGACTCATGATGAACTTGTGTAAAAGTCATTTATTATAATTAAAAGAAAACCAAAAACAAAAGCTGATGTGGCAGCAAAAACAATACACAAACTAAATCCAAACATGAACGAAACACGAGAGGCAAAACATGGGAGGAACCAGACAGTGCATGAAAGCAACAACAGACCAGTGAGTAAGTGGAGGAGATGACCAGGTTTTAAAGGCAGAGGGTAATTAGGGAAAGTGGGCACAGGTGAGTGATTACAAAACTTGGGACAGGTGTAGATGGGTGTGGCAGGCAAATAAGTGATAAACTGAGGAGAAGTGAATGAAGACAGGAGTACAAAAACACAAGGAGCAAAAACAAGACTAAACATGAAGAAAATATAAAAACAAAAGAAACAATAAACTCAATCCAGAAACACTAACACATTAACCGCAAATCCTGACATCTGAAAAGTTATACAAAATGCCTTCTTCAGAGTAATACACATCTGGTTCTTGTTTCCTTTAGAAAGATATATTAGGTACACGCCTACCTCCATCAACAGACAAAGCACAATTGATCTTTCATTCCAGAGTAGTAGGGTTGATTGATTGAGGGCTGGTCACACAGTGAGAATAGGGACTCCCCTGAGTTCGTTGCTATGACATTCACTTCTTGGCGATGTTGACCAAGCCCTGAAGATATTGTGACCCAGACCGGAGGGAAACTGTTTTGAAAAAGACAAATAGCAAGAAGTCACTGAACATTGGAAAACAAATCCATTAAAAAGACTGTAACTCTTAAGGCACCATCTCATCAGTTAAATCTCATACAAATGTGCCCTTTTTTTTTTAGCAAATTTGTCTTTTAACTATCAGAATGTCCACGTGAATTTGAAAAATCTGCTGACCAATTCCGCTTTTGAGTCAAACCAGAAATCCAGGCTTTTGAAAGTCATTAGACTCTACTTCATGAATTTTCCCAGCATTTAAACAGGTACATACTGATATAAGGAAACCCGATTTGTAGCTAGATTTTAATATCTGTGGTCTGTTTAATCTTTAGTTGGTTACAACGATACTTGTTGAGATCAGAAGCCTTTAATTTATGATAATATTCACTTGTTATGCCCATGTAGAATATTTAACTGCTCTGAGGACGTGTTGGAGCTGTGCTGCTTAGAACAGTGATGGATGATCATAACCTCTGTAAATTAGTTTTTTTTTCATTAAGGTAAAACATTTAACACTTCTACTAATGATTAGCCCACACTGAAGGATGCTTGTAAATGTGCTTTATAAAAATGGTGTAATTAGTTTACTGTGACTTTAACACTAAGAGAACAAACAAATTAGCTAAATAAAATGTCTTAATAAAGGAGAATGCTGTAAGATAGAAATACATTTCCCACTAGGTTAGTGGGTGGTGTCATTTGTCCCTATGATGAAGAAGGAACATTATTCAATCCATATTTCTGAAAGGTTTTCCATAAAATGCTGGTGGTTGTTGATCAGCAGTGGCATTATATAAGTATTTGCTGAACAGACTATAATTTTTGGGCACTTAAAAGCTTCAAAGTAATACCATAGCCTCATTTAATGCTGGTTTTTAACTTTTTTTTTTTTTGGAAACCACTCAGAAATCACATTTCCTGACAGTCAAAAATGAGGGCTTTTTTGCTTAAAAAGGGTGAAAGCATTTCTCAAGGGCAAAGTATACAGATGTGTTTCTCTGATCTATTAATAATTGATGACAGGATTTGATGTAGAGATGTTGGACAGACAGTAGATCACTGTTGACCAGCTTAGACTTGCTTCTTTCCCCTTTGCACACAGCAGTTATTTAAAATTCCTAAATGGTTTAATGATAATTACAGAGGAAAAAATAAGCTTCCAATCTTTCTTTAAGAAAACACTGTTTTTCAAAACTATTGATTTCACGTGTTTGTTGAAAGACTGAAGATCCTCTGCTGGTCTGTCTTCTTAAATACTCAGGCTAAATTGCTTTTATTCCAAGTCATGGTCAATCACCTCCTTAAATCAAGGGTTTAATTTAATAACAGTAATGTTTGTTTGCCTCATTGATGTCCCCAAATTGCCTCTGCTCCAATGTATGAATATTTTTCATGCAGTTTTCAAATTTTATAAATTTGCTCTGAGGTTACAAACATGTTGCATACACACGGCTGATCAGAAATCAACCTCTGCTTTTAGAGAATGAGAATATATATATTAAAAAAAACATGTTTTTCATTTCCTTTACCTGCTTACTCCTGGACAGAGTTTCATGGGTCTGGTGCCTAATCCAACAATCAACAGGCGAGCGGCAGCATACATCCTGGACAGGTTTTCAGTAACAAATGAGCAACTATGCATGCTTACACTCAACTGCAAGACTTTTGGTCTGTGGGATTAAACAGGAGAGCCTGCAGGAAACTCATACATGCACAAAAAGGACAGGCAAACTGCACTCATAAATGACAGATTCAGACTGGCAACCTGTCATGAGGCTAAGCTCCTCTACCACTTTACCACCGCGTTCACACTGAAACGGCAGATGGGTTCACATTTCCTGTTAAAAGTTATTGTCACAGCTGTTGAAGGCAATTCTCTCCAGCCGGTTTAGTTTCAGACAAATTTAGGTACATTAGGGTAGTGTGTTGTATTTGGATCACCTTGTTATTCAAACAAAATAATCAAAAAACAGTTTCTTATTCCTTAAATGCTCATTGCTAATATGAAAAAACAAACAAATACAAAGAACAAATCCAGGATAATGAACTTAGTCAATCCTTTTATTTTCTTTTTTATTTAATTTTATTTGGGCTTGCATAGGAACATTGGAGTGTGTGGCACTGCACTCAAGTTTTTTTGTTTGAAACATTGCTATAAACTGTTAGGAATGATGTCTGTTAGCAAAGTATGTCATAAACCACTGAGCACATTTTAATGAAACTCTTGGAAAGTAGTCATTAATCTATGATGTCAATCTGGTTTAAAATGGACACAAATAAAATCACGCACCAAGTGGCAGGCCACTTCAAGGTTTTTGTCTCGTCTTCCATTTACTAACGTCTGTATGTGCTTCTATCAACTTTAATGTGTCACGAACAGAAGACTGCACCTACACAATATAATCATCAAAACATCCATATTAGCCGTGTGAGGTGTGCTTGTACTTTTAGTGGCATTTTGAGTTACCATGATGACATAATTTGCCAACAACCACACCCCAAATGTCTCATAGTTAAAACGGAGAATCATTCAAATGCTCCTACAACTTTTTCTATTTTGTATACTAACTACTTTAATATAATTTCACCTAGAAACATTTAAGTATTCTGTAGGTCAGAAGACATTGGACTTTGACAAAGTGATTGAACTTTTTAAATACTTACTATTTTAGTTATTTTTACTGCACTGCCTCCAGCCTTATTTCTCACCATGAATCACTCTGAATATTTTTGCTCAGGTATAACACAAAGAGTGCAATCAGGAAAAGGTTCATTATTTCTTGTAGCAATCTATTTCCACATTTGAAAATCTAAAGCATAACCTCAGGAAATCTGAACACCCTTAGTCTTTTTAAACAAACTGCTTCTATGAATAAATTTGAATATTAAAGTTACAGAATATTGAATTATATCCCTTGAGAATTGTTGACATATGTTGGCTCGCATATTTTTATTTGTCGAACATCTTTTTGATACATTTGGACTAACACTGGAGCTGATAGTGTGTTTTTTGTGTTTGTATTAATGTATCCTTCTTGTCTGTGTTCTATTTTGCCTGAATTTTTAGAAGAGAAAGTTTGTTGAACAGGAGCTGCAGCGACTGTCCACCCCACCTCACAGCTCATAGCTCCTATTGTGCTCTTGTTTTGCTTGTCTAAACTCAGCCCTGCCTCAGGGTCTATGGCGCTTCCCTTTCTGTCCAGCCTGCTGACAGAAATAGTGTCTGATGCCAGCAGCTTGATCTGCATACAGCAGGGTTGGATGCTTTTCTCTCCATTCAGCTGACATGACCAAGAAGATGTTGCTTTGACAGAAGCATTGCAATTATGTAGGGAGTGAAATATGCAGACATCCATGCTGAGCACTCTGCAAAGTTAGAGGCACGAAGACAACACGAGGAGTAAAAGTACACTTTTCATTGCAATCATGCTGATAGTACCTTGAACACAAAATTTTTCTCAAAGAAGTTGTGGATTAGGCCTTTCTCTTCCACATTCATGGCACAGTTTTTATTATGATGTCTTTTAAAGCAAAAATTAATTAAGCAATCAATTCTAACTAAACTCGAATGAATAAGAGTGATGTATATTACATTTTAAAAACAAGGTAAAGATCTCATCCTTGAAAATCACATAAGCAAGATCACCAGCAATGGCTCACTGACAAAAAGAAAATACGTTGGGCAAAGATGACTAACGTAATGGTTACAATATCCAATCAATTGAATAACAGGCTGTATGGCACATTGCTAGTCATATGTAAATAGCACGTGGCACTTCATTGAGCCTGCATACAAGCAGCTATCTGGTGTAGAACAGAATTATATAATCAGTGTATCCTCTCCTGTGTCAAGTCAGTCCACAGCTTTTGTAACTGGCCCTCGGCAGATTGGCTCTTGGTCAGAGTTGACATCGGAGCTGATTTCACAAATGTTCAATTAAGTAAACATCAGGGGACATGGCTGACTGCAAAAGGACCTCAACAAGTCAAGTCAGATAACAAACAAGTCAAACAAAAGTCTATAGATCCTTGTGGTGTGTGTTGATGGGCATTGGCTTAAAGACTGTATCAGGGTAAGTGGAGGCATAGGATCTCACTGAGAGAGTGTGCTGTCACCATCCCCTGAATCACTACCAAAAGAGACCTGAAGTCATACCGTGTGGCTTCCCACAACATGATACAAGGAGTAACACCAATGTGTTTCTCAAAAACATTGTTAAGATGGATTCAACCCCTTCGTGCTGCCATGCAAACACTGAGATAATTCAAAACCCTATTCCTCATTAATCATGAGATGACGCCACTAGTCCTCAGTCCTGTACATATCACCACTCCAAATACAGCCATCTCTACGCTAATGTTAATGGCAACTTATGCATGAAACAGTAAGCCTTTACTCTAGTTGATATCAGTAGTTTAGACATGAAGCAGGATGACACAAGTGTTATAAAGAGTTTAACTCCTGTGTCCAAATGACAGGTGCAAATATCATATAATACCTGACACATTATGCAATGATCCTCCATTGATGTGATCTGTCTTGAGCAACCAGAACTTTAACGATTGTTGTGTGTATCGTCTTATATGATATCGCTATTGTGTTGTTTTGACATCTGTACGCCCCACATGCTGGGTATCTGCAGGATATGACCACTCTGTCACTTGCAAACTTACAATGCGACCTCTATCAAACTTTGTCGAATGCTTGTAATACTGTCTAATATGTCTACGAGACTTCATCTGTATCTGATGACCTTCATTCATGGTTTTGACTGACTGTCAGCAACTCTAAAAGTGCCTCAGGCAGAGTTCTCACAAACACAGAAAATGTGAAAATTTTCCTCCTTTACTAAACACACTCCATGGAAGAAAAGTAGCACAGAGTCACTCTCCAGTCCTGCTTAATACTTTATAAAACTTTTAATGGTTTACCTCCTCATTTTATTTCTAATATGCTCACTGTCCGTAACCCAATCAGACCTCTCTGGTGATCAGGTGAAGGATTTTTAATTGGACCCAGAATCAGATCCACATTTGCTGAGAGTTGTTCCAGTTGCTGTAATTTACCTTTTTGGACCAAGCTTCCTGCTGACCTGAGGTCTGCAGGGAATAAAAACTAAGCTACCTGCTAGCCTCATGTTTGGGTCTTTAGAATAACAATAAATAAAACGGAAGAAGATAATAACTGATAAATTTGCACGTAAGCGTGGTGAAAGATTTTCATTGTATTTCATTTCTATCACATTATAAATATGGAACACTGAACACAGAAGTATTGCTTTGCTTAAGTAAAATGTTCCGTGTTACTGCAGTAATTGCTCCTTCATTTTTATTTTTTTTCCCGGGGAAGTGCTTTCTACTGTCTCACCCTTCTTTTTGGCTTAGTGCAAATAGTTTATGCAATTCTCTATCTTCTCGTTCAACAATTTACTCTTGTGTATATCAACCTCCCCCTCAGTTTATACTGTTTGCTACAATATTTTAATTTGCAGCTTAGTGATCCAAAGTCATTGTGGAATCCAGTATTGTGAATATGGCTGAGCAGAAGCTGTCTTGGCATTCTATCAATCTTTCTGTTCTGTTCTCTGCTACTCAATTTTTTTTCTCTCGATCTTGCTCTGTTCTCTCATCTCAGTTTTTTTCTTTTTCTCTGTGAGCTGTCATTCAAAAGGCAAACATAAAACAAGAATTAAAAGACTAGCACACAGTATGTTTTGATCCTTTTTATTATTACAGCTGAATACTGTGCTTGTGGTGGAAAATACTGTGGTTTAACAACACTAAGTTGAATTGGTCATCAAAGAAAAAAACTATTTCTATTTTAAATATTGGATGTTTCTAAAGACTGAAAGCAACAGTATGATGGCTTTTCCAAAGATAAAGAATCACATTAGTTGTTTTTCTAGGACAGTGGGTTGCAAAAGTGTTCACCCCCTTGGCATTTTCTTTTTTTTTGTTGCTTTATATCTTACAAATGACTGTTTTTTTTTCCTTTAACGGGGGAAAAATATTTAATTTACAGCATTATTGCTTTGAAAATTAAATACAGTGAAACAAAAATTAGGAATACATGAATAAAAATCAGAAGATCTTAGTGTTCATAGCTGTTCTCCTTTTAAAGTCATTACTTCATAGAGCCACCATTTTACAGCAGTTACACCAGCAAGTCTCTGCAGGTACATGTAGTCACTGGAATCTTTGCCCATTCTTCATGGAAAAACTACTCCTGGTCACTTGGTTAGGCACTGCTGTATTTTCTAGTATTTTTCACTATTGCAGTTAAAATAAAATAAATACTAAAGGCCAAGATCTAAAATTAATTAGCTGTGGTGGCCATCTTGAACTGAGTTGGCTTGAAAAGTTAATCAATTGCAGTTGTACATCCAATAATTACTTCCTGAATGTTTCATTGTAACCATTCCAGTGGTTCATGATATTTTGCAAACAGACTTCAGCAGTTAATGGCAAAGTTTTACAAACAGATCTTGCACAATCAGTACCTTCTCTAAGTATAAGTTGGGGATGACTCTGACCAAATTTTAGCTCACTGTCAGTAAAATTTGACCCGAGTTACAGGCGATTGTGTTTGCTAAGGATACTTAGCTGTGGCAGCCATCAAGAAATGCTTGGATGTAGATGTACATCTCCCAAACCTGGGCAAAAAATTATGGTCGTCCCTTTGACTTTGGTGGTGGGATTTAATAGGTGGATTTTCAAATGTGATCCATTATAGCAGTAAATGGCAGCTACTTCTTAAACTTAAATGAAAGTTCGGAATTTTCTTGGTTTTTCAGTTTCCTTAGCAGACTGAATTTTAGATTTCTGCCTTTAAAATCTTGCTGGTACATGCTGCAGTCAGTCAGTGTTGTTAAAGTATGTTACACTGTTGTTGGGGTGTGTGAGTGCTTTAGGTCTAAACTTTGTTTTCGAGTCAGCAAAAAGGTTTCCTCACAAATGTTGAGCCATGTGGAGAGCAGGACATAAAACAACACTTAAACTGTTTGAGCATTTAATGGAAGGAATAGATGCTTTTTCACTTTAAAAACAAAATCAACAAAAAAGAACAATGTTCTTTATCACAAACTTGAGTTGTGTCATGTGTAGAAGGGTCTGAAGAACTATTTCTTCAGAAAAAAATATCCAGGAAGCTCCTTACTGAGTGAACAGACAAACGGCTTCCTAACAGTCTTGCTTTTGGCACTCCTGATTTGTGTTTATAGCTGCACAACAACACTTTAAACTGCTGCTTGCATAGTTGTGTCTAATGCATGATGCCTCCGCAGATCCAGACAGCTTTGGTTTCATTTTGATTTTGAGTTAAATACTCCTGTTTTACACTTTGCTGCTGCATGCATTCTTCTGTTGTTGCTGTTCATCATGTTCAAGACTCTACTGCCCCAGACAACGTGCTTCATATGCTAAATTCAGCTTATATTTACAATGAAACTGCACTATTTGATATTGTGACTTGTAAAAAAAAGTATTTTTCCTATTATTATTTTTTTAAATAGTGCCTAAGTGACAGCTTATTTAACCATCTACAGTATGTGAGAATTTATACCCCCAATGAAAAGGACCCGGCTGCTCTTGTGAATGTTCTTTAGAGAGCCTAAAAACTTGCTCAGTGTTTCTGAGAAAAGAACTGATACAGTGAAGGACAAGCAAGTTGATCAGCTCACAGCAACTCATATTACAGGACAAAATGTTCTCCAATAGGTGCAGAATGGCTTGTAAGCAAACTGTGTATTGCAGATATCAACACTAAATAATCATAAAAAGACATAATGAACTGAATATATCTAGTAGTTCAGACATACCTAGAGCTAGTTTGTGTCACCAGAGATTCAGCACGACCCCAGGGCCTGGCTCTCCCAGTTGGTGGTGGGCTCAAAAGAAGGTGGTTTTCTGATGTTTTTTTAGAGCTTTGCCTGGCTAAACCCCAGAAGCCAAGGTTTGTTCACCAGGTACTACCAGGCGAGCCCCGTCCATCAGCCCACCAGGCCTGGTTCTTGGGTGATGCCCCAGTTTCCCTCTTCCAGGCAAAGTGTCCTAAAAACGATTTTTCTCCATCAAGATCTTCAAATCTCTCTTAGTCTTCTGAGGTCAGTTTACCATGGGAGACAACACAGCTCCCAGGATCACAGGGGTACTCAAACCCCTCCACTGTGTTAAGGTGACAATTCTGCAGAGGAGGTTGGGGATGAGTTTTGTTCTTGAGTGATGGTATGATGGAGAGGGAGATGGATTGACAGGTTAAGGCCTTGTTCACAGTAATAAAGACATTACTACGGCCTTTTATGAAGAAGAAAGGTCAAAAGGCGACACTCTTGAGTGACTGCTCCATCTACATTCCAGCTCTCACCTGTAGTCATAAGGTATGGATCATGACCAGAAAAACAAAATCCTAGGTACAATTGGCTGAAATGGGCCTCCCCTCTTGGGTGGCTTGGTTCAGCCTTAGAGATAAGGTAAGGAGCTCGAAGTAGAGCTGCTGCCCTCCTCACCAAAGTCAGCTGAGGTGGTTTAGGCATCTTTCCTTCCTGGAGGTTTTTCAGTTATATCCCACCTGGAGAAGACCTTGTGGCAGATGCACAACTCGCTGAAGGGATTGTTTATTCTCTCTGCCAATGTCTATGGATCCCTCAGGAGGAGCTGGAGAGTGTCATTGGAGAGAGGGATGTCTGAGTTTTCTTCCTGGACCTGTTGGCCCCACAATTTGACCATGGATACACGAAAGAAAATGGATGGATGGATGGATGGATGGATGGATGGATGGATGGATGGATGGATGGATGGATGGATGGATGGATGGATGGATGGATGGATGGATGGATGGATGGATGGATGGATGGATGGATGGATGGATGGATGGATGGATGGATGGATTATGTGAGAAACATGTCACTGAAGTACTGTCAGCTGAACATTGATGTTGCACAAGTTACAAAAATTTTAATTATTTTTGCAAATAAACAATTAATGCCTGGAAAAGTCCATTTTAAATAATATTCATGATGTTTTGATTTTTTAAAATAACTTCTTAAATGTAAATCTACCTCCTGCAGCAGCTTGGTTAACTCAGACATAAACCTAACCATCCAGAGACGCTCAGTGACCCACAGCAGACTAAAGCCTGTGTTGGATCTGATTTTACATCACCTGTGCACAGTTTAACACACTGTGCCAACATGAATTTATGCTACCGCTCTCCAGCAGGTCAGGATTCAAACCACTTTGTGTCAGCACTTTCCAACATTTCTAAATAGCTGGAATGTCAGTGTTTGCAGGAAATATGAAACCTCTGTGGTCTCACAGCACCGCAGATGCCTGAAAGGAGAGAGTGAAACAGACAGTTGATAAGATGCATTGCAGGAAAAAGAAGTATACCATGAATTCTGTGTATTACCTCATCCGAGCTGCTGTGTGTGTCCTGGGTTTTATCATTTCTCCAATTCCTCCTTTTTATAAAAGCTATCATCTTCCTGTGCAGCCAGTTACCAGAAAGCAGACATGCAGAAGCATTTGGTGTCAGAGGAGGTTACAGCAGCTGATGTAATGATTCATCTGCATGGTTTAATGATCACTATAAATAACTCTGCGTATGTGCATTGGGGGTGCATCTTTGCACACAGAAACCTTAGAGAAATGAGAATGATCCAGCATGTTAGCAACTCTCTGTGATTCCACAGGCACAGAAATGATTTACTTCCATCTCGTTGAGCGATAAGATCTGATTGGCTCACCCACCGAGGAAACAGGAAAAGATATGCAAATGAGCCGCTGACAAAGAGGCTGATGGAAGATAAATGTGTGTGTATGTGTTTAAGGAGTCATAAGCATGCATC
Source organism: Kryptolebias marmoratus (assembly GCF_001649575.2). NCBI lineage: Eukaryota > Metazoa > Chordata > Actinopteri > Cyprinodontiformes > Rivulidae > Kryptolebias > Kryptolebias marmoratus. Next base: position 9,951,586 of record NC_051443.1, on the reverse strand, counting down.
TTTGTCATCATTACTGTTGCATTACATTGATAGAAGTCTTATGTGTGTATTATTATTATTATTATTATTATTATTATTATTATTATTATTATTATTATGTAACAATACAATAATGAATGTTCAAAGGTAAATGAGACCATGACCAGAAAAATGATCACATAAGTTATGAACATTGAAAGACCAAATTTTACTTTATATAATCACATCATGATCTAATTATTTACCAAAAAAGCACTCTGACATACTTATTGCTGTCAATATTTGTGTGGTCCAGTCTCATATTCCTGCTATGCTTTGGGCTAAAACATTATTAGATGGAGCTGAGAAGTTAGCGTTTATGAACAAGAGTGAGAATTTGTTACATAGTAGGTTCACAGTTCACTTTGAAACTTTCAAACAGGTCTTCAGATGAAGTGGTGCTCACAAACAATATCTCTCAGTAGGCTTCCCAAAGTTTGGCCAATCAGAATAAAGCAGGCTTTAGGGAAGGAGAATGTTAAAGGACCAGGAGATTACATGGCGTGTTTCAGAGAGAGGCCTAATTAAGATGCTGAATAACAAGCAGAGTGACATAATGATGTTCTGTAATGTCTATCAGGCAAAGCTAATATAGTAGAATCATAGAGTTAAAATATAGAGCAAGAAACAAACACAACAAACTAAAACAACATGACTACTATGTGTAAAGGGCTTTAAGTTGTTTTTTCTCTCTGTTCTTATCTGTGGTAAAAAAAAAAAATCTTTATAAATATTATCCCTCATTATTTTATCAGTTCTTGTTAGCATGTGCAAAGAATTCTTTTCTTTTGAGCAAGTCTCTCAGTTGGGAATAGCTGTTATCTGATACACATTATATTAGAATAATGAGATGTGTGGGTCTCACAGTGAGTTGGTTTTTTTCAGGATGGAGGTCAGAAGTGCATCCCCTCTGATGACTTTGAGTGCGAGGAGGTGAGTACCTCTAATTATGAGCATCTTAATGCTTTATAATTTATTGGTGGATCCAACAAGCTTTCAAATATTGTGTTTATTCATACCTTTATGAATCTGTCATTCATACATAGACTCTCTGGTGGTGGCCAGGTTCGGGTGCACCTTTAACTCAAACTACACAAGGGATTATCATTTTCACTTATAAGAAACCTTGAGCATTTATCTCAGACTATAATGTTAGCATGTCTCTTTCTAGTAAAGCAACTTTACAGTGCTTTAAATCAAAGTAGCTGGAAAGATTTGAAGTGATAAATGAAAGTTGTACCTTTTTCCTTACAATAAATAGTGCTTTAAAAGATTAATGTTTGTAAAATTTCTCAATTAACTAAAATAGGAGAAATTTTTAAAATGAAAACACAAAGATCTTTAATAAATATAACAGGAAACTATAGTAAATTTGTATGTGGTACAACAACATAGGGTGGTTTACACTCTGTGGCACAGTTCATATCTTCATATTTATCACTTGTTTCAACTCTCAACTGAACAACGTGATTGTGTCGATTGTATTATGTATCCTACAAACTTTCAGTTGTTCGTGTGGTACATAAATTGGGTTATGAAGACTAAACTGCTGAAACTGCATCTGTTTCTCACTATGATAACAATCAATCCATGTCAGTCTAAAATAGTATTTAACATTCTGCAGAGAAAGAAAATACTGAGTCTAAAGTCTTTGTTTCATTTAGTCACTCAGCAGACATTTTTATGTTGTTTTGTTCTTGTTTTTTTGAAGCAGTTTAAGTGACGAACAGAAGAAATCCTGCTGTGAGCATTATGCTTTTACCCAGGGCTAAACCATTTAGAAATCTCAAAATTAGAGTCCTGGGTAAATTTTTGTCAGCGTCTGTGATGGCATTAGATACAGTGGGTTGCATAAGTAAAAATATAAACCTGAAAAGTGATGCATGCAAAGGTATTCATCCCCCTTTGCTTTTAAGCCACAACCATTACCTTCATTAACCACATAATTTGTTAAATAATCTTAGTAAGACAATCTAAATGCCTGATGACGGCAGTATTTATACACCTGATCTGATAGCCATCCGTGCACTCTAAGTAGTTAGGACTGCCCAGCACGTGGCAGCAAAAAGACCAAGGAACTTACCACACGTTTTTGACTGATGGAACACCAGACACACGGTCATGTTTTAGGGTAGACGATCACTGCAGGTATTGGGTTGAGAATTGACCATAACCCAGGGGTGTCAAACTCCATTCCTCGGGGGCCGCTCTCCTGCATGTTTTAGATGTGTTCTTGCTTTAAAACACCTGGTTTAAATGACTGACTTGTTGCCATGCTCCTGGATAACTTGATGATTCGGTGAGGAAGTAATTAAACCATTTGAATCAAGTGTGTTGGAGCAGAAAACCTAAAACTTCCAGGAAAGCAGCTCTTGAGACCTGGAGTTTGACACCCCTGCCATAGCCTGTACTGAGCTAGGTGGCAAATTAAGGCTCTTACGGACAGACTTTACATCGTTTGTAAATGTTTAAGGAGACGTGGCTGAGAGACAGCTGTAAGTGTTTGTAAGTATTTGCATGGTGTGCTTTGTACAGTCTAATGTAGTTATATGGTCTGAAAGATTTTTTTTATTCCAAAATAAACTTTAAAAATCAGAATCAAATGCCAGTAAAAGCCCCCCAAAACATTAAAAAATTGGCAAATTATAATACTTTTTGTGATATTTATTTTGGCAAAATGGTAAATCTGTTGTATTGGAATTTTTGATAAATAGAAAAACTCGTGTACCTTTGTTTTTCCCACCCTGTCCGATGTATTATCTCCTCTTGATACAACAGTGCATGTCTTTTTCTTTTAATCTGGCAGCTCTGTCAGCAGTCCCACATCACTATGTTGCACACCTTTTTTGCCTCTGCAACGTCCAACTCAAGCTAACAAAACAAACATTAACTGAAACTCCTTATCTAAAGCGGTTTAAGATGCATCAAAGCAGCTGTAGATTTGTTGGTCAAACTACTTGGAAATACCAGACGTGTAAAGTGAAATTTCCTTGCTAACATTTGTGTTTCTTCTTCTGTGTTTCTGCTCAGACTTTGTTGGCCCAGGGTTCAATTGACTCTCAGGACTCTGCAGGGCCCAAAAGCAGCAGCCGACAATCAGCTCCACTCCTCCGCCACATCTCCGTGACTCTGTGTGTGTTCGTTTTGCCAACACTTCTACACTACATCTCATAAATGTGAACTCACACTCTCACATAATCTACATGCATACACAAACACACATGCACACACTCATAAATGTCAACCAACAGACGTCTAACATCAATGACGGTCTTTTCGAGGAAGGATTCTGGAGGCTGCTCAGATTAGCCATCTCTGCACCACACACACATATGCGTGCACACACACACATAAGCCATGAGGGAGAGGTTGGAAGGAGTTGGACTGTGCCGTGCTGTGTGTGACTGAGGGGCAAAATATGAAAGACAAACACAGAGAGACTCTCGGGACTGTGGATCACAGTGACTTCATTTCCAATGCTCCGTGTCTGCAGGGTTTGTGTGTTTTCTGTGCAACCCAGTTCGGACTCACTCCCTCCTGCTCCTCTGGATCTGTGACAACTGAGCTGAGAAACACAGGAGGCGAGCGTGTAACTGCAAACACACACACACACAATCAAACAAGGAGCCTTACAGTTGGCAGCATGAGGAAGGGTGAAAGAAACGACAGGACTGGACAGCTGGGACAGATCCTTCTTTGGTGTTTGTCAGCTCAATTTATCACTCCCCTGGACCTCTCTAGCGGCAAGAAATCTATACAACAAACATACAACACACATACACATATTCTGTCACCTTTCCCTTAGACCTCGTTAATGGGCAAACAGGGTTCCCACATAGATTTGAACACTCATGCTGTACACCGGTGTGCTTCTTGTGGGTCTTTATCTTCATTTTGTCATCAACATTCTGTACAAATTTCATTCAATGTGGTTTATGAAAAGTAAAAAGTCCAGTGGAAGAGTGTATATTTCACATAAGTGTATAGTTGTGTGTGTGGATGAGTGTCTGTGGCTGAGTATGAGGAATGTTAATGGAAGCAAACAAAGAAAGGAACGACTTGAACTTGAATCAACTGCACAACTACCTGAAGTGTGATTCACAGTTTACATTTGGCTGTTTAAAAGTTCTAAACAGAAAAATGACATCACAGCTGTAGTTCTTAGTTGAGAACATGTCAATATTTAGGTATGGTGAAGACCCAGTGATGCAGACTGCCATGAGGAGCTCGGACAAAACTTACAATTCATTCAACAAAAACTAAGGCGAACAAAAGCTGACGTGGCAGCAAACCACAACAGACAACAACAGGAGGCAAAATGGAAGGCAGTTGATGCAAGTCTAACAATGGGAACCAAGAGAATGTAAAGGCTGGAGCTGAGAACACCTGGGCGATGATAACTGTGGAGCAGGTGAGATTAGACCGGGCAGGAGCAGAAACTGACAGGGTATCAACAAGGAACAAACTATTAAACACAGGGATAACAAAACAGAGAATACATATAATAATAATAAACACAAACGATTACGCACACAGACACACACATAAAAAAAACACCAATCAGGACAGAATAGGGTGTGCATCTCTGGTCTGTGGCCAGTATGGTTACACTCTGATATTTTAACACACTGTCAACTATCTGATACAGTAAAAGGCAAAAACACCAAATATTATATGCGCCCTTATCACAATCCAGTGAGATTCAAACAGATTTTTTTTTTTAATTCAATACAATGCAATGGGAATTTTATGCAATTAAAAAGAAAAACTACATATTTATTATCAGTAAAAGAAACTGGGGATCTTCTGAGCTGATCTCAAGTATCAGATGAGAGTACCGATTAAGACTTTTTTCGTTCATTGTTATCAAAGTAGCTGGTATTCTCAACTCCCAGTTTGATTCTGTCTATTGCTTTAGGTCTCATCAGCTGCACCACAATTCAACTACAGTGCAGCACTGAATAATATAACACTTGTTGTGATGTACTGGCTTGAAAATTACAGGCACCTGACCGCCAATTGCAGTTTTCTCAGGAGATGGGCAATAAAAGATTTGCTAACAGGCCTCCTGGCTGGTGCCAGACATTCTACATGAAGGCCACAGATGCCATAACAGTCACATGTACTGATACAGACTTAAAACAGTACTGATTCAATAATCAGGCCAGATATTAGCATATTAAGGCATACACAACCCAATCACTTCTCCCTTTTTTCTCTCCTCCTACTTCTCTCCCACCAACGTGAGATGTAAACACTGAAGCTCTGGGCTAAACAGTAGCTGAGCTAAAGAAGTATTTATAACAGAGACAGTGTGGAAAGCGTTTGTGCCACAAAGCCAGTGCAACTTTATTTTTGCGTAAAGAAGTGCACTTTCCCCATGTGGAACGCACAAGCGGTCATTCTCCGTTAGCAGTGTTAGCCTCACTACAGCTAGCAGCATCTATGAACAGAACAAGTTGCAAAATAATGCAAGTTTTGCAGTAAGGCAAGATTGCATGCTGGAGTTTTCTTGAATAAAATCAGTTTATCCACGTAAGAGTGAATCTGCACTGTGCTGTAACAATAGACACAACTACTCTACACTACTACTACACTAATACATTTTTTTCTTTTTTTTAATTCTAACAATATCTTGTCTAACTTAATGACTGCACAGAGTCACAAAACACCTGGAAACCTTTAGCTCAATCACTAATGCATTGGCAGTAACAGCATACATTTTGTTGTCATCCCCATTTAAAGCACAAATTGCCCCGTCACTCTTTGACAACATCAGCTTTAGGCCTTAGAAATAGTTGTATGGAGCAATTCATCAGTGTCACTTTCACCTTCAGCTGAGTGAAGGATTTTCAGGTAATACACCAACAAAGACAGACTTTTAGGCAGTCCTCCAAAAGCTAACAATACAGAGCCATCAGAGATGACAATGTCTGTAGGCTGAATGCTGATTGTTTAAATGTTAACAGGAGGTAGGTTTATATAAGTCTGCTTCTCAGTAAAACACAATCTACAGTTTTCTTTTATACCTCCTTCTGCTGCCTAAACAGATGGTTAATTTGAGTCCATCTGTTTTACTTTCTGTGACCATTGCAAGCAAGGGAAAAATGTAAACAAAGATTTAATAATCACTATTATCAACTTTTTTAGCTGTGCACATTTGCCATGTGTACAGATAAAACAATTCATCTCTGCTTCAGTCTGGCTGTGCCAACTTTACAACCTTGGGCTTTGTGTATATTTGCTCTTCAGCTGAGGGTGTGTGTCCTCCAACTAGTGCTGTCTTCTGAAAGAAACTGTCAAAATAATGACAAAAGACAGGAAGAGTTGCAATGACTACACATTCAATTGGCAACAATGTGACAACTTTACTAAAAAAAAAGGAAGTCCTGGGAAAGTACCAGTTTTACACATAAATCAAACAATGACCTCAATGAATGAATCAGCCTCAGTTTATCTGCTGTTAATCAATTAAGCTAATTAATAACAGACAGCTCTTGGTCAATTCGTACTTCCACCAAATTATACTTTTGCAGCTTTGGTAACAAAGTACCAATACTTTTGGGTACAAAAAGGAGATGCCTGCCACTGGTTTCTTCATCTTCACCTCTGCCCACTTCGCCAGGCTTGTTTTTTTACTCAGTTTTGTCCACTTTGTACTCACCTTGCCCCAATGTAGATGTTTTATTCTACTGGCCAGTTTTACTAAGTGTGATAGTGCATAAGCATTAAAGGACCCATATTACTATTCTCTAAATTTTTTTGTCCTGTATCTTGTTGCACAGATTTGAAATAATACATGCAAATTATACTCCAAAAACATGCAGCTCAATTAGGAATAGTACGCTATGGCTTTTGGTAGCAGTATACCACACAGCATAGACCAAATTTGCGAAAAACTGACAAAAGACTAATGGAGATTATTGGGATTTTGGCTAAAAATCCCAGTAGATCAGTGGTCATTGTAGTGGCCTTGTGATCCTGAGGCTGTGGGTTTGAGCCCAGATTGTGTGCCTAAAACAGTTGCCAAATTTTCATGCAAGTTCGCTCACTGTGGTGACCCCTCCAGAAGGGAGCAGCTGAAAAAGAAAGGGAATTTGATAAAACACATGAGAAAACCTAGCCCTCTTTGGAGCTCTGTAGCTCAGGCATACAGCTCGGTCGAAACATAATTCAAAGTGTAAAAGTGTCAAAGAAGGTTGGACTTTGCACATCTGAACTAATATTTTGGTATCTTTTATTGGAAGTAAAGTGTATTTTTAATTCAGGCACTGTAGAAACATCAAATTTCACATGTAACCATTAGTCTTCTGTCACTCACTGTTAGAGAGTTTTTAAGATCTAACTTATTTAATCTGTTTATTTTACCCTTATTTTCAGTCTATGTTTTTGTCTGCCTCATTAACTTAGCAGTCAAAGTGATAGACAGGTGTGTGGTTACCATGGTGATTATAATGAGCCACTGGAAGCAGCTGTAACATTTCTTTTGATCTAGTTTTTCTACACTTCTTAATCAGTGTATACATCAAGATATAGGTGTTTTTTTTAGATGAATAATTTTTTTTTTTTCTTTTAAACTTTGGGCAATAGCTTCATTGGTAGCCTTCAGACATAGTCCAGTTATTATTATTGTCATATGCATAGTTAGGCTTAGTCATTCAGGACTGCAGCCCTGGATGTTTATGAATAGCCATGGTTTTCATGGCAGAAAACAAAAAATTGTTTTATTTAAATCAGACATTAAGCTCCTAAAATGATAGGACAGTTTAATATGTTTTCCTGAAAACACAAGCAGACTAAGCTGCGCTTTCTCTGTATTTCATGCAAGCAGCGTCCATTTTAATTTGCATGCACTGTTGAGAATCTGTGCCTGGCACGTGTACTTTAGGCTCGGTAACTGAGCTATTACTCGCGCCTAGCATAGATGATTTGATAAAGCACAGCTTGAGCTTGGAGGGTTGTGAGGATCTGGTGCCTATTATGATGTGTGCATATGGTAAATGCAAGGGTGAGAAACAGTTACTATTTCAGACCTTATTGGTAAACAACACAAAACAAAAACAGCAATCACTGCACAAGAAAAGGCAAACACTAAATATGATGTGGAGGTAAGACTTGGCAGAAGTATGAACTGACCAGCCCCCATTACAGATGCATACATTTTGATCATGAAATATAATTGTAAAGGATTCGGTAAAGTAAGTAATAAAACACAGTGATATCTTTCTCCTTAGTGGCTGCTATTCTAAAACCTTGTGGAAAGTTGTATATGTGTTAGTTAAAAACCATTGTTATTATTATTTAAACAGATTCACCGGTAGATTTTGTAACTGCTTCCTCAGTCTCTTTTTTTTAAATATTTTTGTTGGAAACTGATAAATTTATCTAGTTTTTGAACTTGTAAAAACACGTTGTTGCTGTCTTGTACATTTTATGTAAAAGATATAAAAATATCAAGTAAATATATATATATTCTCTTTGTAAAGATGGTATATTGTAATTTACCTTTTGTTGGACTAAATGTACAAATAGCTTTATGCAGTAGCCTGGGGCACTTTAGTTTTCTGTTTTCAGGGATGTGAAGTTGCAGCCTTGTAAGTTGTCCAATTAGTCCAACCAGAAATTAATTATATCTAGTTTTTTCATCCAAAGTGAAGAGGGGCTTGATGCTATAATTTAGTTAAACCTCCTAAATTAAAGCTGTAAATGTACTAGTCTCGTTCAGTTCAAATATCCACTTTTCAAATTCATTTTCAGATCTAGAGGCAGACTTACAGATGAATATTTTCTGCCAATTAACATTGTGTAAGTAAGCTAAAGTGAAATAGAATTGAATTGGCTTGAAAATATGAAGCTTTTACTGAGACTGTCTCGGTTATTTACAGACAACCAGAGAAGATATAGTTCAATGCTACTTACTGTCCAATACTGTCAAATAATTTAGAGATCTGAAGTCTGTTATGTTCACAGTTAGCAGATAGGTGGTCAGTTGGTTTATCAATCAAAGAGTTTCCTCTTTTTGTTTTGCTTCCATAAATGCGTTCAACAGGTGTAGATGCGCGTGTGTGTGTGTATGGGGGTGGGGTGGGGGATGTGTGTTGGTGTGCTTTACCTCTGGCCACTCTGTGGGGTATTTTTTTATGTTTTGTAGAAGCTACAAGGTGGCCATCGGCTCAGATTTATTGTGGACGTCCTCTCCTACCATCCACAAGCTGAAAGAAAGATCAGTTTCTGTGATTATGGTGTTGCCTTACTTTACTGTTCTTTCTTACCTACATATAAGAAGAAGAATGACTATTATTGCCCTGCTTTTGGTTCAGAACAGCGTCGCTGATTGTTGAATACCTTATTCCTGAGTGTAATTTTCCCAACTAGCCATATTGTAATCAGACTGGGTATGAATATTCATAATCCACAAAGGATAAACCCTGTCATGTTTTAAACATTTGTGACCACCCTTATCAGGACTGAGTTTTAATTATGATGACAGTTTTTAAGACATACTCAAACAAACTAAATCAAGGGCAGCTGGACTTTCCTTTTCTTTAAGCTTATCTGCTTGAAACTTGAAGTTTGAGTTTAGAATTGAGAAACGTTCTCAGACGAGAAGCAAAAAAAACAACAAAAAGAAGTCCAGATCTCTTTGATTTAGTCGTGGATCGCTAAGAAATTACACCAGCACACTTCCATGACTTATTATTTATTGGTCTTCATTTGTTAGATTGTTTTGTTTTTCACAGGCTTAAACTTATCTGGACTAATTATCAGTTGTGTTGCCAGAAGATGAATCTTGATAATTTTGTTTAAAGGTTTTTAATGAGTACAATTATCAGGACAAATGTTAGAAATTATTATTTTTAACAACACATTCATTACAAAGTTTATATTGCAACAGTTGATGTAAGTCTTTATTTTCAAGAGAGAGGGAGCGCTGTTCTTTGTTTGTTTGGGACAAATAAACCCTTTCCTCTTGCACCATTAGGCCAAATTGCAAACTTCATACAAACATTGAATTCTGTACCTGACAGGATTTCCAATTGAAAAAAATCTTAAAGTAAAAAACAAAAAACACTTTTAGGAAAATGTTTGAATCTTTATGACAAAACCAGTGACTTTATTTAAAATATAAAAATAAAAAAATGTTGTTTTTTTACATTGTCAAAGCATTATTTTGATTTTCTTTGACTGTTTTAAATAATCACCAATCATTATGATTGTCTCAAAAAGTTGTCTCCACAGTGTTTATAAAAAAGGAAAATATATTATCAACAAAATGTAAACAAATGAAGATACTTTAAAAACTAATTTAGAAGAGGAATTAAAGGGTTACAGAAGTAGATCCCTGTGGAACACCAGACGTATGATTTGCCATATGAATAAAGCCTTTTTTAACTCTGTTTGAAGGAACAGCATGTAATAATAAAATCAACTAGCTGCTAACATAAATCCTCCCACTTTCTAGTAACAAATTTCATCTCTGGCTGAAGGTTAAATTGCCTGCTGAGGCAGAAATAAAAAAATCTGGTGGGACTCCAAAGACCTTTGATCTGTATTAGTAATCTTCATCTGTGTAAAGCAGAATTGCTTTATGTTTTCTGTCTTTGCCTATTTTGTTTTTCTTCTTTATGGTTTTACTACTTTGATGAAGTTGATTGATGAAGGATTGTCTTGTAATAATTATAACTCTCCCACGTAATAACAGACCTTTGTCATTATTACAGGCTGTTCCTTATGTTCCTTTTATATGGTGGTCCGTTATAACCACCATGTTCTGACATGAAACGCCAACACAAAACCAGTATTGATGCAACACTCGTGCTAAATCCTAAAATTTATTTCTCTAACATCAGCTATTTTCAGTCCAGCTACTGTTAAGGCATAAAAAAAATTGTCTTGATGGTGAATTAAAAATGACAGATTCTTCAGGATGTCCGCAGGCAGGGCTTTTTGTTATCATGACTATATGGAGTCACAGCAAAAATACAAGTAAATAAGTAAAACAAAAAAAACAACAAAAAAAAGTGACAGTGAGGTTGTAAAATTGCTGATTTTGTTTGTACACTTTGACAGCGCCATCACAGTGTAACTAAAATATGTGTCTGGAGATCTCAATAAAAGTAACATCTGTAAGAACATCTGCTTACCTTTCTCTGTGTGCTTGTGGATTTTCAGCCCTTTAGTTTTACCGTTTCAGATTTGCTTTATTGCCAAAGTGCTCTTGGAAAATATTTACGCTGCTGCCAAAGTCACTGTCTAACTATGATTCCTCTTGGGTCAGGATAGTTCCTAATTATGTTGTGTAACACATTAAGAAACACAGCCTTAACTGTTGAAAAGGTGCATGGGAACAACCAATGCTTGCATGAAAACATTTGGAAACAGCTGCAAGACTACAGGAAAAGGGCACAACCTGCAGTGGGAGTAAAGTGAAATTAATCAAATCACACAGTACCACAGGAGGTATTAAAATAACGTGTTGCCAACAAAAAGTTAGAGATGTGTGAAGAATCATCTGGGATCGGCTTAGGCTCTATGCTGGGGACTGTTTAATGTTCCCAGGAGCTGATAGAAGAGGGAAGAATTCTGGACCAACTCTTCAAGATAATGAACAGAACTTCAGTGTGCTTTTATTCAGAGACATCTTTAGCTCTGCTCCAATGACTGGTACAGGAGCCAGGACAGGACACACATTGTGTTCTCTGTTATTTTTTTTGCCCTATATATCTGCAGCACTTTTTTTTCCCTTTTTTGTCTCACTCATATGCATATTGGGGCAGCTGGATTTCAGTATCTAGCTCAGACTTCAACAGGTAGTTCTGGAAGATCAAACCATCATCCAACAGGAAGATGTCCACTAAACCTTTAAGACAGAAATGCTGTTTTGTTGACGTTCATGTTTGGTCATGTCACGCTAAATACAATAACCTTGTCCTTTTCTTTTTCCTTCTTTTACCAATCGCATACAAGTAGCTGTAAATGCATAAAAATGCCATGCAGAACTGTTTCTGCATTTTCATTCTATTTATCGACATTGCCATGAATTCATGGTAATCTCGCAGTTTGCAGATGGATGCCAAAATTGTTTCTGACCCCCCCTGACTCCTAATCTAAAAAGTGTCCAATCCTGTATTGAAGACTCAGACAGAGAAAATGCCTGTTAAAACGTGACCTGCCCCGCTTTAAAGTCTCCGTTTGGGTCATCCCTGCTGCACTACTGTTGCAACATAGTCAACCCAAGGAATCTTTAGATTTAAATGTAATATTTTTTCTAAGGTAACAGAAAGGTTTTTGTTTTTCATTCAAGGCAGGTTTCTGCAGAAAGTCTGATAAAGGAATAACCTGGATCCATGTTGACGCCTTAACCCATAGGTTAGTCATATCAGTTTAGTTTTGCTTTCAGTAATTATTAATAATTGTGCTTTAATAACGCCCCCTTCGCACTGACCTTGCTATTACTGAGGTCAGAAATTGCAAACTTGGCTGATGTGTTGTGATTATCAGCGGTTTGGTCACAGTGACCTGGAGAAAACTGCTCGGAGTCAGAATGTTTAGCAGTTTTATGAAAATATGCCTATTTGTGAAGATGATGCCACTTTTAGAGAGAGATCCAGCTTGCAAGACTGTACAAATCATGTGAAATCATCATTATGATTGTCCAAATAATTTCCTTTAGTTAATTATGAAGTAAATAACTCACAACACTGCTCTTTCCTGAAACTTTTAGAACATGGCTGGACTGCAACAAATATAGAAAACTTACTTTTTTCCCTTTCTACGACTCTACAATTACCTCCTGCACCCTCACCACACTCTTTGCAGCTGCTCAGGAATGGAACTTTCAGACAGCGATGGGATGCAGCTCCAGGTATCCCATCTGTGCTAGGTTGTCACCATGACCTTGTTCTGATCGCAGCCATTGCCTAGACATGAGGTCAGCATGTTGTGGCTTAATGTTTTTTAAAGACCAAGTCATGCCTGCGCCCACAAGTCGCACATCACTGATAGGCTGCAACCACGCTCCACTCACAACCCTGGTATGCTGCCACCACGATGATAAATTGATCTTGCGAGAGAGGTTGTCTGCATGCTCACAACCATCGTAGGGAAAGCCAGGAAGCCCAAAACTATTTGACTTTAATGCATCCTCATTGTGTTGTTTACACGTTCTTGATGCGTTAAATATGAGTCAGATGTAGAGCTGAAGTGATTTAGCTCTGAGTCTGACTCTAAAAGCCAATGAGAAGTGACTCACACTGCCAGGAAGTGCAATTGATCAAAAGGGCAATAAACAAGCAACATTTTCAGGTCAAACAAGGTGTTGTTATAATTTACATGTAAAATATGGGGTGTTGCCGTACTACTGTACGTGTAAAAATCTGATGTGTGATTAATCCACTGAGAATGTGAAAACAAAGTGTCGAGAACATGTCAAAGTCATGTGAAAAGTGCTCCTTCTGGCTTTTTGTTTAAATGTAAACCTGTCAGACCTGTATTCCTGAAGACCTCACCAAGACCCTGCAAAGACCGTCCATGTTCTGCCTCACTCAGTATAAGGGGAACTCAGGAAACCAAAGAATATTGGAATGGATAATTTTTAAAACATGTTTGGATATGAGAAAGCTTTCAATCACTGCTTCTTGAAACGCCACTGCCAACATGGAGTTTTCCACCTCATCATTTATAAATGAAACATTGCCCAGTCTGGTTTTCTGTAACGTAGCATTCTATAGCAGCTAATCTTGAATTAAGAATCATGTTTCTGGGCTACACGGGTCGTAGTTTGGTACTCACTTATTTTTTATTCCATTTTTCTATAAAACTTTACTGTCTATTTTGGAAATACTAATTCATAAGAATAAGAAAGCATCACAAATTGTACCCTAAAGAGACAGAGCAGTTGTTTGGTTCTGTTTCCTTCCTGATGGCAGGAAAAGCAGCTGTGAAAGAAAGAAGCATTTATGGGGTAAACAAACATCTATTTAGGTTGTTTGGAGCTCAGACCCCGATTAATACTCAGACTCTTTTTCTCCCACAAGTGGCTTTTTAAAACCGCAACCTTTGATTTGACATTTTTGTTGCATATATATATATTTTTAAGCAAGCACAGTGAGTGGCTGTTAACTGGGATGCTGATGAGACGGTGAAGCGCTGATTAAAACACTCAGTCCGACTCACAGTCAAACAGATTAGAGGGGAGACAGAGACTAACAGCCCGCGTGTGCTGACAGCCTCTGCCGTTTCTGACAATCTGGCTTCAAAAAAACGAGTGAATTAAAAGAATAAAACAGTACAGTGACCATACGTGTGGGGGTGCGTCTTTATTTCACAGCTCTTATCTTTGCTTTTCATGCAGCTTTGCCACACTGTCATTCCTTTACATTTCATCCTTTCTCACTGAGTCCTTCTGCCTAATCCTGGCACCCATTCTCAGTTTGGTTTAGACTGCACTGATAGCAGGTGGTGTAAAAATCATCCTCTATGCATCTATTCTTTCATCCATCTTCCTCCATTCTCTCCATACCAAATCTTCATACCATCTCACGTTTTTCCTTCCTGTACGTGTTCACTTCACTTAGTTTGTTGCTCTTGCTTTCTTTCAGCTTGGCTTCCCATTTAAGCATCCCTTTGGAGAAAAGAAGTGACAAATTTTACTCTAGAAGTCTGACAGCACAAGAAAACCTGATGTGATTTACGTAAACTTGCAGTCACTTAGTAGGAAGTGAGATCTAAGAACAAAGCGTGACAGAAGAAAGACGTTTTTGGAGTAAAGAGGAGCTTCTTTAGCATCAAATCACAGCAGGACTGAAGGTCTCCAAAATGGGTAAAGCTGAAAAACACTAGAATTTGGATGAGGCCATAACCTTTTTAACATAGCACCTTTATTTTTTTAATGCATTTCTGATTATTCTTGAAGACTTTAATCTATTTAACATCCCCCCTCTTTCCTTGCAGGACATTGTGTATATTTATCCAGTTAGGGTTTGATATTTTCCGCCTGTTGGTTGTTGTTAAACAAAGAAAGGTTTCCTGTTTCCTAATTTAAAATGTTACACGTTTCCAAACTTACACATCTATATTACCTTCTTTGCAAATCAAGAAAAGCCCTGCATTTTATATTAAGGCAATCTGTTAAGTTATGTGGTCAAGCTTTTGCCAAAACACGTTAATTCACAGTAAGTAAGAACTGTTTTCATTCAGACCCTCCCACAGTAATACAGTAATAAGGTTTTGGCATTTCTGCATTTCTTTAAATAACAGCCTACCATTCTTTGAAATAATGCATTTGGCCTGTAGCCTTTCATGCCATTTTTTGATTAGGATCGTCTTAAGTTGGGAAATGATGAAGTTGTTGCCATTTTGGCCAAACCTTGAAAATAATGTTATCACAGTCTGATGCAATATTGTGAGATCTCATGAGATGTATTAGCCCTTGGAGTATTTATTTGAAATGCCTCTCATTTACCACAACATCAGATTTTAGCTCAAAATTTCTCAAATTTACTGAGTTAGTCTTTTTTGTTTTGTAAGATCAATTAGCAGTGGCGACCATCTTGAATTGAATTCACTCCAAAAGATAATAAGATGTAGACGTACATCCAATGACTTTTTTTTTCTGAGAGTTTATTTGAAATCCATCCAGGGGTTCATGAGCTATTTTGCTAACAGACTATTGACTGCAACAATGTGTAACACTTGAAAGCATGTGTTGTGATTGACTTTCAGTGAGTAGATACCAAATTTTAGCTCAGTATCTGTAAAATTGACTGAGTTCTAGTCATGTTTGTATTTGCTAAAGTTATGTAGTTGTGGCAGCCATATTGAAATGGGCTGACTCTAAATGGTTTTTAATTGTAGATGAACACCCAGTGACTCCTTTCTGCCTTTCTATGGTGAGCAATAAAACTTTTCGATTTAATCTAACCTCCAGATCTAAAAAAAAAAAATAAAAATGAAAAACTAAAGGAAACACAAACATGACTTTAAAACTTTTTTTTTCCCTTGGCCGTCAGGGGGCAACACCTGGATTTTCACCAACAGAGCCAGTTGTTCTCTTTGGCAAACAGCCCTTGTTCTCAGTTGATTTGTTACTTTAATGTTCTTTATAAGGTTTTTTTTTTCAAATTCTGAAGACAACAAAGATCATTAGGATTTTAAGTAAACAGTAAATCTGGAAAATGCTTTTGGGCTGCACTAAAGCTACGTCTGTGTGCACAAACCTATATAGATTCTGCTAAAATGCACACAATTCTATTCATATGACATTCTGACTTTGTTGTACTGAAGCTTTGCTTGTATGCACATAGAGTCCTTTAACTCTTACAATGGAGCATCATGAGGGTGTGAATGGCAGCCACTGGCCTCACTGCTGTTGTTCTGCAAGTCTGACTCTACTGTACATTTTGTGTGCTGTTTTTCAGTGAAAAATGTATCTTTCTGTCACAAATCTTTTGGAGGTAAGCTGCAGCAGGCTTCTCTGGTTAACACATAGTGTGTACTGTGGCTTTAGATTATATGTAGAAATGTAAAACAATAATCCTTTTAACTGTGTTTAGATTTTACACTGTAATGGATCCCTGGGTCCAGGCTTTGACTGTCCACTTCAGTTGCCCAGACACCAGGAGGTCACTTTGGTGCCTTTTGTGGAACAAAGAGTAATACAAAAACAAACACTCGGGAAAATGTGCACCTTTGCCCTCCTCCTCTCCCCCTACAAAGCAGAGCAGGTTGCTGGTGAGCAAGGTGAGACTCTAACTGTGTCGGACATTTACTGTAATGATTAATGTCAGCTGGGCTCGCAGCGACTGTGTCACTGCTCCACCTTGTCTCCACGAGGACACAGAGGCCGGGGAGGGAACAAAAGAAGGAGCTAAAATCAGCCACCAGATGAGGTTGTGTGAGTGCGGGCGAGGCTGCAGGCTGTGGTTAATCAGAACTGACACACCTGACGATACAGCCACCTCCAAACAGAATAATGAACTTTAAATTTGAGCTGGCGTTTGGTAAAGACCTCTCACTGACTCGCATAGACTCTCAAAGCCCTGCACCCCGGCTTGTAGCTCGAAGCCTTCACACATTTAATCATGTTTATTTGTGTGCGTTTGCACACAGTTATGTGACTGCTTTTCCAAGAGACTTTTCAAAAACATTTAAAATGAGCCGACCCCCACTAAAAAATGTTCGTGAGCCTCAACAGTCCCACTCCTGTTTGTGATTTCCGTTGCCTCCTGTCCTTGTGGGGACCGGACAGTGTTGGATTGAAGAAAGTAAGAAGGAGCCTTTAAATGAGACTCCACTCATTGAAAATTGTAATGACAAACACTTTCAGATGCATGAACCAGTTGGCTCCAGGCTTTTTACAGGGCTTGCAGGTAAAGTGGTTGAGCAAGTGAGTGAAAAGGTAAGATGTGTCGCTACTCAGATAATACAGGAGGGCTTCAAAAATACAGGATTGAATCAGTGGAAAACTAGAACTGTTGTGCACACTCTGATTTTCCAAAAATAATAAAAATCTAAAAGAATTTTCAGGCTGACTACATACTTGACAGGTTTAGGGGACAAACCGAAAATTTTATGATCCTCACAAGATCTTAAATTAAGATCTCATTTAGATCTTAAATATGGAAAATGCCAGAAGAATAATAAGACAAGACATATTACATTGAGTTATTTAGGAGAAACTGAGCCAGACACCAGAAGCAGTGTGTGTTAAAACTAAGTCCAGTTTAATTGCATCCATTAGAATTACGAGTGGCAGCCAGGTGCTACTAATCAAATGCATTGATTAACTGATCAGCAGCAAGTGTGAACACCTCGGAGGTTTTGGCATGTTAGTCTGGAGGATTTTGGTCGACTTTAACACAATGCCAACGAGGAAAAACATCTGCAATAATTTTAGAGAATCAATTGTCGCTGCCCATTCATCTAGAAACTATTTAGAGTCCACCGTTTTTTAGGGAGAACAAATACTCACAAGTAAAAAAACAAACATTTAATTCAGTTGCCAGTCTTCCCAGGAGAGCATGTCCCAGCAACTTTAGCCTAAGGTCAGGCTCCTTAAGAGATGTAACTTTTCAAACAAGGTAGAATCTCAGCTCAACAACAAAAAAATAGGTTTTCAAAATTTCATCTGAACAAACTATATAATTCTGGAATAACATCCTTTAGAAAGACAAAACCAAAGGTGTTTGGCCATAATGCACATCGGTTAATTTATAGAAAATTAAATGCAGACCCTCAGCACCAATACCTGATGTGAGGATTTGGGTTTTGGTGTTTTCAATTTGTTATCTTTATTATCTTGTTGTTGTTTTGAGTTATTGTTTCAGTTTGTTTTTTCCTGTTTGTGTTGCTGTCAGTATTCACTCCTCCTCTGTCACTCTTTTGCCTTCCTTGCCACGCCCATCTCCACCTGTCTGTCATTATCCCCACTCACCTGTTTCCACTTACCTCGTCACCCTCAGTGTTCAAAAACCCGGTCACTTCTCCCACACCCTGTCGGTTCATTGTTTGTTATTTCGCCTTTCTGTGTTTCCTTGTTACCATGCCATGCCATGCCATGCCCTGTCTTGGAGTTTTGTTATGTTTGAGTTGCTGCCACTCAGCTTTCGTTTTTGGTTGATTTCTTAAGTTTAATAAATTAGTTTTTTCATTTTAAGAATGAGTCTGCATTCTGGGTTCGTCTCCGTCTCCACCGACCATGACACCTGATACCCACTGTATCAAAATGACTGAAATATCCTTTTGACTCCACACTCATTTACTTTTTTGTACTTGTGTATTAGACTTGTGCAAACAAAAGGGGAGTTTTTCAAGTTTTTCCTCATGACTGACTTGAAACAAACACCACTGATTGCAGCATTTTAATTTTTTTCATTTTTTACAGTAAAAGAAAATGTTGAGCCCCACATTCTAAATGTCTATAAATGAAGAAACACTTTCTTTGCTGTCACTATAGCAACAAGGTGGTGGTGGAGGGGGTTAATTATAAAATAACAGGGAGTTGGGGATATGGAGGGGTGAACACAAAGAAGCAGACAGGAATAAATAAGAGAAAAATGAGTGTTTAAAGGGCCAACTCCTCTGTCCTCGCCTCATTAATTCTCAGTCTGATGCTTTAGCTTGTCCATCTGTTTGCAGCGTCGCCTGTGTGATTCACTGTACAATGTGCCAATCACAGTCTGCAACCCCAAAGTGTAAAGAAGAACATGTTGAGAAAAAAGCTATAATGCCATGCAAACACAAGCACATAGACACAGCATGAGGGTGCGTTGACTGTGTCATTATCGAGCAGCTAAAGGAAAGTTGTTTGTCTTGTTTGCAATGTGATATACTTCGGATTTATTTCAGCTTCAGCACAGCTCAACCAGTGTCGTCATTCCCCAGATGAGTAACTGTGCATTTTTGGTGTTTGTTCTCTTGCGCAGCCTGAAATACTTCTGTAACATGAAAAAGTTACAGAGAAATAAAAATGAGAAAGTTCAAGCCTGTCTGCAGATACAGACTGTTCCAAGTGATTTGACTTTAATTTAAGAAAATAAAGTTGAAAGAATAAAACTTCTTGCTTATATTTCAGTCCAAAGGAAATCAAAGTTACTGCAGTTATCATTAACTTCTTTTAAACATACCTGTGAGGAAACCGAGAACAGAGGTGGTCGATGGGCTTTCTTTTTTTCTCAGAGGGCCTCATAAGGAGCTAAGACTGTAGAGGGCTGGATAAGCAAACTAAATTCAGTTCTATCTTGTAGAAATGTTATAATAAGCTTTATATTTCATTAAAAGTAGATATATAGAATATTCACAAAAACAACTGTGGAAACAAAAGTACAGCTTTCTGAAGTATTTCAGTCACCAGTATTATATTAACAAAGTGAAATTTCCATTGTTTTTTCTTTATTGGAAGAAATCTAGTCTTTGTTGTGCTTGAAAACGTGTTCCAAAGTCATGTTACGTACCTGAAGCAGATGGGATGTACAGATGCCAGGAGATTGTCAGTGGGAGAGAATCTATATCTGGGTTTGTTCAACACCAGCACTGAGAATGTTTGTTCAGATCTGTTGAGAACCCACATCTTATGAGCATGCCATCTTTTATATGGAAACTGGCCAGAGGATGACCATTGTTTACATTAATATTCCCAGTTGGATCAGTCAGTGTTTTCATCAAACAGGTAGTGAAGTTGTGTGCTAAAAGGCAGACAGGGTTGACTCTAATAGTTAACGGCAACGTTTTAAGAAATGATTTTGCGGGATCTGTTTGTTATTAAAAGATCCGTGGTGGACAACTCTAAACTACTTCCACACTAAAGTTTTGCTCAGTGTCTGTAAAACTAATATAGCTATAACTGCTTCAGTTATAGCTATTTTGTGTTTTCTAAGATCATTTGGACCTGACAGCCATTTTGAATCAGGTTAATCAGTAGTAGATGCACATCCAGTGAGAGTTTTGTTAAACTCCATCAAGTGGGTCATGAAATATTTTGCTAATCCAAATTGGGCTTAAAGAGAAGCTCTGTTCTTTCCACCAGAGCATCATAATCTGTTGCATAGCTGCAGCTTCCTTTTTACACACAACAAAACAAACACTCTGAGGAGGCCACCGCTCTCCAGCCTATCAACACGAGGAAAAATCAAATGCCACTTGTGATTTTTCTCCAAAAGAGGTGGCCTTATCTGAGCCAGTGAGCAGTCACCTGCCTCACTGTTCACACCTCAATTGCAGCAACGCAAAGGAATAGATCCATGACCAACTCGTAAACATCCGTGGCAAACAGACCGTGACGATCACCTCCTTGAGCTTGCAAATGAAAACAAACTGAAATGTTTGTTAGAAACAACATCACTGGTGGCATTTTGGATCAAAGTCAGTACGGAATATTTTTAGGTGGCCACAAGGGTAGTAAAAATGTGCTTCCATTTTTAAAAACATTGCGTATCACTGGAAAACTGGCTTTTCTGAATGAACGCACTATATCTGAACTGTGGAATACACTCAGTGTAAGGAACACACCAAAGTGGTTGCTATATCTCGTTATTTCAAATGTCTTGTTGCAGAAAACAACATTTTTGGGGTGCCCATGCCTCAGAAACAGACATCTGTTATTTTTGGGGTGATACTACAATAATACAAACTTACTGAGTACCTTGCTTCTACTTATCAGGTATATACCAGGTAAGTATCCTGTACAGAAGAGGGAGGTACCAAGTAAATGCCAGGTTGTATTCCTGTAAGTAGCAGTGGGAGTGTGGGGGGGTACTAGATTAGTACCCTGTAAAAAGCAGAGGTGGACCCAGGAAGTAAAAAGGAGATACCTGGTAAATACCTAATAAGTACTTATGCTACCCATAAGTAGCAGGTGGTACTTGCTAGGTAGCATAGAGGTACCTGGTACGTACAAGGTAATTAAAGGGAGGTGCCTGGTGAGTACCAGGTAAATACCCTGGAAGTAGTAGGGTGATACCCTGTAAGTCGCTGGTAAATACCCATAAGTACCAGAGGGGTACTTGGTAAGTAGCAGGGGTTACCTGTTAAGTACCCTTTAGTACCAGGCTTTATTTTATATTTTTACCTATTATAACAGT
This sequence comes from Kryptolebias marmoratus, assembly GCF_001649575.2. Classification (NCBI taxonomy): domain Eukaryota; kingdom Metazoa; phylum Chordata; class Actinopteri; order Cyprinodontiformes; family Rivulidae; genus Kryptolebias; species Kryptolebias marmoratus. Next base: position 9,929,990 of record NC_051443.1, on the reverse strand, counting down.
TATCTTGACTGGCTGAACCAGTGAAGTTAATAATATAAGGCCTGTCTGATGGATTATTTGGAGTTAGTTTGTTTTTTTGTTTGAGAAATGAAGAAGATAGAAGTAGGGAAGGATTTAGAAAAAAGACTAAACACCACTGTTTTGTAGAAGGTGCACACCTGGTGGAAAAGTAAGAGCTAATGGAGATAAATCCCTGACTTTGTCACCTAAAATCTACTGCAAAGACCTCTAAAGACAGGTTATGTAAGTATGCTTTGGTATTGTAGCACTTGTATTTTGACCACAGATATTTTAGCAGGACCTTAGAATATTATGTCAATTTGTGAAAGGGGAGACATAATTAATGAAAAATCTGAGGATCATCAAAGTGTTTATAGTTTATCCCCAGGGGAGTAAATTTCATCACCACATGTCATCACCTTTCATCCATCTGCTGTCGTGACATGTCATTCTGAACCGAAATCTGAAAACGCTGACAGAATTCACTCTGAACTTAGTGGGCAGATTTACATGAAATTTCAAATTTAACAAGCAGATTACAGTCACCGCATGTCTGTCACCTCTTTGAGAGCATCAGATGAATGTACATGTGTCACAGCCACACATGACTGCTGCTGACACTGTGAAATTGGAAGGGAGAGAGTAAGAGGTGGCGGGGGGGATTAAAAGGTTGGAAATAGAAAGTAGAGGTGATGAGGAAAAAATATAAACGTTGCAGCGTACAGACAACCAGTAACACACAGAGGAACACACAAATCTGAGGATCTGATGAACCTGATCAAAGATGAAGAAATCAAACAGGGGCTGTCACACACACTGATGATCAGAATTGCCAAAATAGAAGAATTTAGTAATAAATATACATCATAGCTACACACACAAACAAACACAAAGGGAGGAGACAGTGCTCTGAGGATGTCAGTAGTAATCAAGATAACTGCTGTGACAGATTCACACACACGCTGACAGGCAACCCAACAAAGTGAAGGAGATGCGTGAACCTGGAAGGTCATCGTTTGTGTTTCTCTGTGTGTGCGAGAGCAACGTCACAGCTTTCATACTGTATATGGGCCTGGTTAAAAGTAAGGACTCAGTTTTTATTTGAAGGTTTTTCGTAAAAGGGTAAAAAAATATTTTGCTTCTGACCAAGTAGAACGATTACATAAAGAAGCCCTCAGAAAAAAAAGACAAGACATATAACACCATGTTATTGTTTATTTAGGAAATGCTAAAGCAATTTGTGAAAGTGCTCAAATTATAAATTTAGGTGCATTGATAAATAATGAAGTCTGTTGAGTTAAAATAACAGCATGAGCTCAGGGTCATTGGCAGGTGAAACATGTATAAAATTATACAGCTAAATCCTCAAATTGACAGAAAGACAGAGCCTGACAATGTAGGAAAACAAGAGCCATTAGTCAAGTAATTAGTATTAAAGCCAATGAGTGCTGTCTTTAGTTTTGAGTTTTAGACTTGTGATCAGAGATTTGCATAAAACATGTTTATGCTCTGTACATCTCTTCACATCACTTCCATGTTTTTATCTGCTGTGGTGCTCTGACACCCAATTTTGTCACGCTTAGCTGGTGGTCTGTTTACTTAGATTGCTTCTTTTAAACATCTAATGTGCAGAGAATCTTGCTGCTGTCGGTTATTTTGAAGATGGATTATTTCACTCCCATCCCATCCAAAATTACCATACATTATTCTGATGTTTATTGTAAAATTGAGCTGTATGCCAATTTCGCTCCAGTTGATTATTACACTTTAATCAGTTTGTTCTTATGTTAGGTTGTTGTTCTGGTAAACAGGAGGTAAACAGAGAGGCTGCAGTCTGACTGTAAAGTTGAACATTTAGAGGAATTATGATGAGCATCTATTAAACATCTTGTACTTGAGACCCACGGTGCATTGCATTTGATCGGCAGCACTTGCTAATTTTTCTTTTATTCCTATGGAAGCACTAAGTTTATTTGTTTAATTTTATTTTTGTTAAATTTACATAAAGTCTGAGCATTTCTTGAAGGAATGCATATTACCTGCTGCCTTTCATGCCAGAAATTTTAAGACCACCTTATGTTGAGAAAAGATGGAGTTGTAATTGTTTTAGTCAAACATGAAAAATAACTTTCTGAAAAATCTCATGCAATATAGTGAGATGTCCCACTCAGAGTATGTTCTGAATGACTCTCAGCTACTACCACATCAAATTTTAGCTCTATAAACATAAAACTGACAGAGTTATAGCCATTTTTGTGATGGTTAGTGTAGATTAGCTGTGGCAACCATCTTGAATTGAACTGACTCCAAAGGGGTTTCAGCCTGTTCCATCCTCCCCCTCCCCTTTTGGTGTTACAGGCTTTCTATTCTGGCTGATCACATCTAAAACTTAAAGCTGAGGTGAGCCACGACTCTTCGTTTGGCCTTTAACCTCATTTGATGATTGTTCATGTTTCAGCCAGATGTATTCTCCTCGTGAAATTTGGTTGAACTTTTTTACTAGTTAATCTTACCTGTGCTTGTAAATTCTTGTGAGTGTCCTGCCTATACTCCTGATATTTTCTGCATGATGGTTTCCATAGAAACCATCCTAAAACAGAGTAAACAGAAGTTAGTTCAGCCAACCCGTCTGAAGGTTCAATCTCTGCAACACTTACCTGTCCTTAACCCCTAGAACCCCTACACCTTCCTCAGAAACCTGCAACCAAAGAAAGCAAAGTCAGAAACAAAGACAACTCATTTGATCTCTGGTGCGGTCCAAACAAGTGAGCTCTGGTCTGCCTGAAATCATGGGTCTCAGTGTGCTAACAAGCGAACCCCGGGGCAGTTCCCTTACAGTATGAAATGCAAATGAACTCTCCAGTGAACCAAAGAGATGATGCACAACGCACTTCTTGTGAAAAAGCACTTAGGTTTGAACACCAAAGTAAAAGCAGAAATCCCAAAACCGCATAAATTTGGTGTTGCTCCATTGTTTGCTTTTTGTTGCGAACAAGCTGGCTGAAAGAGATGGATTTCTGTTTTCAGTTCTGGACTATTGATGAGCCAGGTTTTCTTCTTCCTCGTGCATTTTTTCCCTTCATGGTTAGGTGTGCTCACTGTTTGATACTGTTTAGAAACAAAGTGAAACAAACCCAATGAAGGTGTGAAATTTTGGGGGGCAACGCCCACCCAGTCCATTGGTCTACCCTGGTATGAAAGTGCTCCAAGTGTATGTTTCCTTCAAGAATGGGTACAAATACAATCTATTCTATGACAATCCAGCTAAGCAATGAGGAAAAAGAAAGTCACAAATCACATTCTGCATCTCCTTCATGGGGAAACCTGTTTTTAGAATCCTGTTGTGTTAAAGAATCTGTGCAAGCTGCAGGAGGTTATCCACCACTGAGCATAGAGGTTTTAAATATGTTTGCTGTTTCAAATGTTGATGCTTTAAATAGTTGAAAGAATAAATCCAGAACCACCTCCAGGAGCATTTTAATCCATCCACCCAGCTGATCTTGTTGGAAGCAGCACGCTTTGGTTTCTGTTCAGGAATGAAAACAAGAAAATTCAACTGTGTTTGGATCAGCCGAGTGTTCGCCAGAGGAGTGTATTTTGTTTCTTTTTCTCTGGCTGGTCATTGATCAGAGCTACAGTATGTGCATATATAAACTCAATACTTCCCGCTCACAACTGACTTACTCTACTGACCACAATCATTATTCTAAGGAACGGAACAAGAAAGTTTGTGGCTCGCGGGGGTTCAGAGTGGAGTTACTGCCATTAAACAAGTGTAACTGCAATGCTTTTCTTTCACTTAACCCTCCTTTGTTCTTTTTCATCTTCCTTCTTGCCTGCCTCATTTTTCTCTCCTCTTTGGTTTTAGACATCAAGGCCAGCTTTAATTTTATTCTGCCTCTGCTTCAGGGCAGGTTTGTGTTGTTTAAAGGTGACATTTCCAACAAAGGACAAGAAAGGAGAAAATAAAAAATGCACCAGTTTGTCATTCGTTCCACAGATGATTTTCTGTTTGTTTGTTTCTGGAGGTGCAATCATAGCCTCCCTCGATCTTTTTGTACATTCGAAGTGCTGCTTGCAGCTCAGAGAGGGGTGTTATCTGCAGGATAAGTTGCTGTGTTTAAAGGTGCCTCTATCAGTTAAATCTCTAGTCCTGGAAGGAAAAATAGGAGCATCCGTCACCCACACAATGCATATCTGCCGGAACACAGGAAGGTGAGAAAGGAGCCAAAAAAGGAGGGGAAATCAAGAGTGGGTGTATGCAATAAAATAAAAAACACACACACACACACACATACACAAAATGCACACTGGTTATGTATTTTACTGATCTTACTGGGTGAGCATTTTTTTCTAAATCAGCCTCACATTCCTCAAAGTCCACTGGTGCCTGTCAAATTTACCAAAACTTTTACAGGTAAAGATGTCCTATCTGTCTCTGTCAGATTTAATCTGCTGGTGTGTCACTTTCTTACTTATTATCGACCTCCACTGAAGGCAAAGCAATGTTTTCGCCTGCGTCTGTGTTTGCGTGTGTGCATTTGTCTGTACAATTAGCAAAATATCTCATGAACCAATTAACAGATCTGAATGAAGCGGTCAGAAAGTAATCATTGGGTGTGTCTCTTCTAAACTTGGCCTGTTGGGACACACTGATCAGGTGAACTGATACATTCAGCAACCTTAGGAAACCAACATCCACATAGGAACATTGTTTTGGATAAGAAAACAGCGACAAACTAAACAAACAATGACATGCAGAAGTGGAGAGTTTATTTTCTAATATACTGTTCTTTCACACTTGTAGGACATTTCTGAGAAAAAGCAGTTTTATAACCTGAAAAAAAAATGGTTCGGCAAGCTTATTAGCCTAGCCTGGAAATAGACTTCTGCCTGTTTCTCCACACTTTGTGCATTATAACTGTCACAGCACTGAATATTGATAACTACTTAACAGACTACCACTTCTAAAATGACCAGATTATCCTCTTAAAGCTGCAGCGCTCAATAACAAAGGTGGACACCCTGCACCTTGACCAAAGATACTAAACTCTATCACACAATGCACTACTGATCAGTTGCTCAAAAGTACTTTTAATGCTGCAACATGCTGTTATAATTTATGTTCTTGTACCACTGCGAGGACTCGAACACTTGACTTATACTTAACATGTTCCTTTTTTTCTGATTACAGCCTTCTAACTATACATTTAGTTATTTATAATCCTATGAAATAATGTCTAGACTTGTTCATTTATGCCATTTGGCAACTACATACGTATCCATCAAGAGAACTCCCACTATGTGCAAAATAATTGGGAACATAAAAGAAATTCTGAATCCAATACACCCTTGCCCTTCCTCAGCATTTAATCTAAAGTGGATATATGAGGAGTTTGTGTTTCTTCCTCACATTTTTAATATTTTGGTTGAAGGCCCCGAGGTGTTGCACATGTCAGTTTCAGGCCTTCAGGCCATATGTCAGATGCATTGTGTTGCTGTAACAATATACCACTTAAATGGTCTACTAGAGGGTGTTTGTGTTCACTGGAGATGATGCAACTGTCACACTGATTGTGCACGATCACGCTGTATGCTGAAATTTGATCTAACTGCTTACTGATGAGCGTTTAGCCATCGTCCTCAATTAACATAAATCACATCACAGAGAGCATCTCTTCCTTGGCTTGCAGTTGTTTATGCAGAGAATACTATAAATCCTGGTCAAGGAGGGCTTTTGGATAAAGCGGCCAAACATATCCAGCACACAGACATTTTATTTGACAGAGTCTGCTGCCTTTCATACCAGAGTTTTAAACTGAAACAATTATGGTCAAACCCCATTACATTAGGCATATTCTTGTGCAATATTATGGAGATCTTGTGAGATGTGCTAGCTTTAGAAAATATTATGGGGATGAGGAATGATGAAATTTAGCCTAATATCTGTAAAACTGACTGAGTTAGAGCCATTTTGTGGTGGCTAATATCAATTAGATGTGACGTGCATCTTTAATTAAGTTCACTCTAAATGTTAAAAAGATCTACATGTACAGACAGTGAATAATTTGTGGGCGCTTCGTTAAGATCTGCCCAGTAGTTTATCAGATATTTTGCTAACAATGTCTTAAGTGAATAAAAACAATGTGTAGTTCTCAAAATATGAGTTGGGGATGATGCTCATTTACTACCACACCAGATTTTAGCTCAGTGTCTGTAAAACTGCCTGAGTTTTAGCTATTTTTGAAGTTTTGTAAGTTTAATTGGCTGTGGTGGCCATATTGAATTGGGTTAACTCCTAAACTTAATCAGTCATAGATGTATACTCAGTGGTTGTTTTCTACAGGTTTCATTAAAATCGATCCAGCTTTACATGAGATATTTTACTAAAAAACAGAGAGAGTTGACTCTAAAAATTCATGGTAAAGTTTTAAAAACAGATCACACACGACTGTCACTTAGAGTATGTGCTGGGGATGAGTCTCAGTTACAACCATCTCAAATTGGAGCTCAGTGTCTGTAGAATTGCCTGAGCCTTTTTGTTTGTTAAGTTTGCTTAGCTATAGCTGCCATCTTGAATTGGATGGACTCTGAAAGTTAATCAATTGTAGATGCTCATCTAGTGACTACTTTCTGAGAGTTTCATTACAAATCATTTACTGCTTCTTAAGATATTTTGCTAAAGATACAGGCAAATGAACACACACACACGAACGATGGGTGAAAACATTAATTCCTGCAGCCAAAGACTGGCACAAATGAAGAAATACTAGAAGTGTTTTTTTCTGAGAATTTTGTCTTTTCAGGTAAACACTTTGTAAAAACATCAAGTAGTAAATAAAAAGCAGTTAACACAGTTATTTTTGGCACAGAGCCTGGGGTTCTTATTTTAACGAGTAGATGAAAAATACCTCATCTGGACAAGCAGCATTTTTGGATAATGTCTTCCTTCGACCTCCCAAATGAAAATGAACACAAGTGAAGAAATGCTGTCATCTTTACTTTTCGCTCTTTGCAGTGCCTGCCACAGAAATGTGCCTTTTTTAGCTGGGCATTTAGTAAATCTGGAAAAAGAAAAGTGCAAACGTCAATGAGTCACACTGTAAGAAAAGAAATTCAAAGTAACTTTAGGTCAAACACTGTTTAATTATTTAGTTTGAGGTGAGCTGTGTCTTAATGTTGCATGTTTTTAAAGAGCTCTGAGGATGATGTGAAGGCCTTCAATTATAAAAAAAAAGGTGGCTGGTAAATCTTGAATCATCATTCTGAGGTTTAATCACTTTGTGTTATCACTTTTAATTTGCAATAGTTTCAATTATTTCACTTTTGTGCTTTTCCTGAAGCACTTTGTAAAGCTTTTATATCAGTGCAATAATCTACATTCCTGGTAACTCCTTAATCAGATGTGGAGCCACAGCCTTTTCAATGAAACTGTTGCTCTGTGTCAGCCCACCACTCTGTTCCTGGCAGAAACATCTCAACAACTAAGTGGCAAATGGCTACATTACCACGTTGATTCAAAGCACTTTTCAAATTGCCCCTCAATCAAACACTCTCACACACAGTTACCATGCAGCGTGTTTGTCATCAGGAGCCATTCTCAGTTTAGATTCTTGACCAAGGACAATTTAACATGGAGAGTAGAATCAAAATGCCACCCAGCTCTAAATGTAGACCCGATAAATACAAGGTGGGGATTCAACATAATTGATTTATCAGTTTTAAAAAAATGAGGATTGTTTTTCACATGATATGATGAATCTTATGGACAAAAGTCATTTTATTAGTCTCAGATCAGTTTTATCTTGCTGGTGTCTATTAATGTGAACTGCAAATACCATTTTTTAAGTACTGCTGCATTCATTTAGTATTCAGAATGCATAAACAATGGGTTGTCCCCTATGTAGTTTTATTTCATGTCTTTTTTATAATAGTCATACTTGTTCCATGTAAAAGTGTTAATTCACTTCTGTTCAATTAAATTTAATTCAGTTCAATTTATTTACTGTTTATGGCATCCGTTCACAACAAAAATTTCCGTTGGCACTTTCCAAAATAATAAATAAATCATAAATTCAATTTAGATCTAGATTCAAATCCACTTGCTATGATAATACATACAGAACAGTATGAAATACTAATTAGTAAAAGTTACCTGTCTAAGAAAACCAGAAAGATTGCGTCAAACCTTTACTTTGTCGCAATCCGCCATCCTGAGCAGCACGTTGGCGACAGTAGAAAGGAATGACTCCCTTTTAACAGGATGAAACCTCCATCAGAACCAGAATCAGGCTCTGGATGTACCTATCATGTTTGAGCAAACGCTTCCTTTTTTTTCTTAAAACTAAACTTGTGTTTACACACACTGCAGTCCAGGAGTGTTTTAGAGATGCTCTGAAGGACTGATGTGCCAAAGCAGATGCCTACAGATCCAGTCTACTGAAGACATTTTGAACCTAGCGCCATAAGCAAATGATACTGTGGATAAACTTATAAAACATATTACCTGTTCTTTGCTGTAGACCAGAAGTTCCCAAACATTTTAGTCAGGAAAGCATTTCATTTATTTACATGGAGGGGCAGGACTTAAAAATTGTACTGCAGCCAGCCTCGTAGGGCGCACTCGTCCATGGCCTCAGCTGCTGGTCCGCTTTCTAATTGTAGTATGTCTTGATGCTTGTGACCCCAATTATCTCTAGTTGAAGTGCACAAATATTGCTAATAAGTCTACAAAGAAGAACATGATGACAGCACAAACAGCCTAAACAACTTTGAAAGTATTTTTAACATTTTATGACTCCTGTTTTATATATATTTTATAACAGTTATACCAAATACGTGCTATTAGGAATCATCTTTAAATTTTGATTTCTGGAATTCACCTCAAGACTGCTCACTTTTTATTTCACAACCCACAGCGCGGTCTCGACCCCAACTTTGGAAACCACTGTTCTAGACAGACAATCCCCTGCACCCCTTCCCTTCTATAACCAGCTGTGAGAGCACGTCTATAGCAGAAAATCCGCTGCTGTGAAGTAGATGCGTGATTAGCAACTGTGAAAACATGTCAGGATCATGTTGTCTGTGTTTCTGTGGTTTATGTTTGTGCAACCAGCTTTACTTTTATTGTAGACTTTCTTTCACTTTTCCAGCCTCCAGCATGTTAGCCTGTACTGAGTACTTTGTTGTTTTTTTGTTCGCTTGCTCGCTTGTTTATACAATAAAAAGGAATATTTTTATTTGTCTCTCCAAGGAGAAGTTGGCAATGTTGTAGCAGCAAAGTAGGAGGCAACACGATTAAAGAATTCTGTAAGAAAAAAAAGGTAATAATACTGATAAAAAATACATAGTATTAGAAGATACAAACATTGAAAAATATGAGTACTACATTAAACAAAAACATATGTGAATGTAAAAAGAAAGAAATTATTTTTAAGATAGCTGTATGTACATAAAAAATGCACTCACTGTCAATTAAGCACCCAGATGGAGTGGTGGAAATGAAAAGAATGTGAGTTAAGACCTGCAGACCCAGGATGTCACTGTCGTAGCTCTGTGCAGTTGGGGTCTCTTGTATCTGACCTGAAGTCATACCCTACATCCCCTCACCACCACGATGCCAGGAATAATGTTGGTATGTCTCTCCACAACACTGGCAGGATTGATCCTCTCCCTTTGGTTTCACACGATGATAGCCATCAATAGTAATGCTGAACAGAGATTCCTCACTGAACGGGATATGACACGGACCACACAGGGTGTTGTAGAGAGTCCAGGACCTGTGTCTGGAAGGTGGGTGCAGATCTCATAGGGTTCTCCAATGACCCTTCTAGGTGTGCCTGCTCTTTGCAGATCAAATTATTGACAGGACTATCTGTGAACCAAATTATATCTGAATCAAACCATTCCTTCTAACTTATTTTTGCCAGTAAATATAAGATGTACATCAATAAGACTTTAAACATTGACAGAATACGTGTCACAATCTGGCTCCATCTTGTTCCAATTACTTCAGATATGGCCTGCCTCAGGCTTTGTGCATCGGGGAGGTTTTGCTGGAATCTAAAGTCTATTTTTGGGAAACTTTTGCATCTAGTTTGCTAAAAAGAAACAGCTTTGAAAAAAGATGGGGAGGAGGGATATGAGTTTTCTTACTCATTTAATGCATATGACATTTGCCTTTTTGCTTAGAAAAAAACCCTCTGACATTGGAGCCTCAAAGGCACAACCAAACAAGTCACAAGTGAAAATTTTCAAACTGGTGGTCTGCAACAAAACGTCTCACTAAATCCTCCCCTCTCCTTTCACTAAGGCGTACTCCCTCTGATCTCTGTCCTCAGGGCAGCATGCCGCATCACTGCTCTGTGCCTGGCCTAATTCAGGAACAGCAGCGTCATGTTACTGCACTTTTATTTCCCAACAGCAGCCTTCAACGGGACACATGCATTATCTGAGGCACACTGAGTATTTAACAGGACATCGGGCGCGGCAGCCTGGTAATCCAGCCCTGCAGCGTCCAGCTTCGATCACAGTAGTATCATCTGCAGCAGTTGTTTCTGGAGCAACTCAAAGAGTCGTTCATGAACACGGCGGTTCGGCACCGACACCACGTCAAATGTCTTTAACACAGTTTGGAGTTTAATTTCACAGCGATTATCACAGAGCTATGTTTTTAAGCAGCACACTCTATGACAAACAACTTGAATCACTTGCTGAGCGTTTAGCTGGAGTAAGCACACACACACATACACACACACACACACACAGATTTGTACAATTAAATTCATTCACTGTCATGACTAAGTGAGGTTTATTGTGCTGAATACAGAAAATCGAAGAGATGTCAGTTTTGCTTCACAGCCTCCAGAGCAACAACATCAGCAAACACACAAACAAACAGAAACAGACACACACCCTGGAGTCTTAAAGGAGCATTTCAGAGACTAGTCTGTGTTATGAAATGACTTGTTGGAGCAGCAGACTTAGTGCTTTATAACAGTAAGAAATATTTTAACATTGTGTCAATTTTTTAATACAAAAGTTTTATAAATACTGTCTCACAACAACAACAAATCAGTCCAACACTGTCACATGAAACTGACAGGATGTGTTGATTTGTGTCCTAGGACGTGTTTCTTTCTTATGTGTGTAAGCATGTGTGTGTGAGTGTAGGTTTGGGTGAGGGGGGGATGTTGAGGGGTGTTGATTATATACCAACTGCCTTTTCTAAAATGATTATTTATTGGGAGGAATAAAATGTTCAAATTAAGCCCTGGATTATGAGCCTGCTACACGCACAAAACTTCTGTGATGAGGTTGTGTTGCTTTATTATTGTGGTGAGAGCATGTTATGGTTATGGCCAAGTGGCACCTTAACCATGACCTGGGTCTTGCATGAACTGGTTATCAGGAATCAAGAGTAGAACTGGACACACTTGCATCATGCCTAGACAATGATCAAATCATGCCCACATTGCACTGCATGGAAGTTATTGCAGCACTCTTGACAATGGGGCTGAAACACCCATCATGTCTCTCACTGCAACTAATAGGATCACATCAAACTCACTCACTGCCTCTCTTTACGTGGCTGCAATGATCAGTCCACACCTTCTACATACCAATAAATCCTGCACCACGCTCAGCTGTCCGTCATTTACCTTTTGGACGCAAAGCAAGAAGCACTTGATCTCATTGTGGGCAGGCCTGCAGGACGAGGAAGGAAGAAGGGTCAAAGTGGTTGAGCTTCTTCACAGAAAACACCTTATCCTACACCTTCTCATATGGTTTACTGGTGTTTCGTCCTCCATAGCAAGGTTGAAACTGGTGGAGGCCAAGAAACTTACCATATATATATATATATATATATATATATATATATATATAGGAAATATCCACAGAACATGACAAAGTCTTGGAAAAATCCCAATGCAGATGTGATACCTGTGACAGTAGCATCATGCTAGCTTGGTTTGGTCCTGGTCTGGAAGCGCGTTGCTGCATCCTGATGTAGTTTAGTTTAGGATAGTTGTGCCAAGTCAGGGCTGGGCTGTGATGCTTTTGTGGGTGCACATGGTAGTATCATTGCTGGAGAGTGCTGCTGACATATAGAGCATGATGAAGACACAGGAGAGCATCTTGGTGATGCAAAAATTATGAGGGAAAAACTTATTTGGCAAGTACTAAGAGCGAAACAGCATCATGACTGTGTTTACACTGAAGGCACTGACTACATCTAACTTCTTCACATTAATTAAAAACAAAACAGTAGAATAGCCATTTATTTGCAAACCTTGTGGCCAAACTAATATATTGTGGTGTTTCACAAATTAAAGACCAAAGCAAAGATGTCTTCAAAGAGACATGTAACTGAGGGGATCAAAACAGAAAGACACATTATCAGGGTCAAACATCTGAAATTAAAATAGGCTTTTTTGTTTTGTCCTCATGACAATAAACTAGACAGACAACATAAAAGAACATTTTTTTTTAATAAAAGACTCATCTTTTTACCGTTTCTTGTCATTAACCAGACAAAACAACAACAAAAATAGATTCATTAATACGTAAAAAAGATCAGCAATTTGTATAAAACAGTATGTTGATTAAAGCAAAGAGTTGTTTGTGAGGTCAGGACACAGCATGAGTACTCAGGGTCTGTGTCAAAGACCCAAAGAACAGCTTGAGACAACAGTCAGTATAAGTGAGGAGAATAAATGACCAGTTGTAACAAAACAGACAATGGATAAAGAGGGAGCCGAGGCAGACTGTAATCTGTACAAAATAAATTGTTCGTCTCTTTACGGAAACACTGAGACAGCCTGACACCGGTAAGTAGGTTGCTCTAAAACTAGCAGGCCCTGAAGGAAAGCCACTCGGCTCCCTGCTGTTCCCCGTCTGAGTGAGGAAGTGAGGGGAGTCCTGCGAGACCGCCGGAGAGCCAGGACATAATTGGCTGACTGGTCGTTTTTTTTGTTTTTTTAACTGAACTGAGACAGAACACATGCTGATCAGATGTAACTGGGCCTTCAGCAGGCTTTTTCACTGATGGAAATATTTTAAGAGAGAGGAAAAACATGTCCTAGTTTGAGCATACTGTTTAGTTAGCATGAAGATATTTTCAAATAGGGTACTCACTTTGTTATCTGAAGTGGAATCATCAAAATGCTGCAGTGTCCTTGGAGAACAATTAGGCCAAAAAGGGTTGAAACAGCCTGAAGGCTATACATTTTTTGAGTGTTGGAATGAACTTTAAGTTTTCTTTAAGTTCAATCTAAATGTTCAGGACGCAATTAAAGCATAATGGTTTGGACTGTCGTTGAATTCCGCTTCATAAAAAGATGTTTGTCTACGCCACTTATGTTGTTTCTGGGTTTGTATTGAATTTCAGCAGAGAAATTGACCAATAACTGGATTTTTGGAGTGTCTCAAAAACAAGGTGACACAACAATATGTATCACTGAAAGAGCTTCAAACAGATAGTAAAACACATCATGCAAATATCATATTTCTCTTAGTTTTATGTTATAATGTGAGACATAAGGCAATCAATGGAATAGGCAATAATAATTCTATTTTATTATTGTAATAATGTAATTATTTACTAGTGCAGGACTTTTTATTGTTGCTGTTGTTTGTATTTGTAGTTTTACCTGAAAAATTAAGGAAAAGAATCCTCTGGTTCTTACAAGAACCTCAATTTGGGTCACTACACAAATGAACAACTACATATGACATATTATACTGTCATTATTTAAAAGTGTTACCTTGTAGGTTGAACTTTACCAAAAATAACTTAAGGTTATCATCGTTTTATGACTACCTGTCTCTCACATTGTTATGGGGAGTTTTGACAAAGTCTTCTTTCCAATTTTGAACAAAGCAATTAAAAAACATCCTGAATCATCAAAAATCTGAGAACTAACGGCCACATTCTGCTCTCACTAGAGAAGTATTGAACTCCTGGTGCTTCAAAAAAGAATTAAAAATCCTCAAGGACAGCTCACATCCAGGTCACAAACTGTTCTCTCTCCTGTCCTCCGAATGGAGATACTGAAGCCTTAAAGTCAAGAACAAACAGACTGAAAACAGATTTTATCCGTCAGGCTTTTAAGTTCAGATTCAGCAGTACAGATTTTAGCCAAATTTTAAAACTACTTCTTCAATTATTTTACTATTTTATTATATATTTAAACCATTTAAATATACCTGAATGATTAATGTCTGTTCTTTTTAATCAAAAAGCATTGCTTCAGTGGCAGTGCTCCTAATCTATTGAGATTTTCATATTTTCAAAACTTTTTCGATTTTTTTCAAGCAATTAAATGCTGCATTAATAAATGCAAAAAATAAATTTTGTTGTCGTTCCTGAAAAGCACAGAAACAATTTTACAACTTTAGTTGACAGGTTCATATTAGTACCAAATACAGCTTGAATTCATTTTTACAATATAAATGTCTCATTTGAACCTAAAAAATGATGTTACAGCATTTTAATGAAAATTTTCTTCTTTTTTCATGACAGAGGTGAAAAGCTGTAAAGTTATTCTTGAAGGAAACATGCACTCGAGTCAGTATTGGGTTTTTTTTTCACTCCCATCATTCCTTGATTTCAGATTATGGTCATAATATTTCACTCTTGCAGTCACAACATGAATCTCCTCAGCCCTCTGGTAAAAGTTCAAGTGGCCTTCATGAATTTAAGACAGCAAGCCTTCACTCTCAATATTCACTTCAGGTTTTTCAAAAGGATCCTTTCCGCACACTCACTCTTCTTCAAACGCTGGCATCTTCATCACAAGTGAGTATGTCATGTGACCACAAAGGCACATATTTACATTGAAAATTGCTCACACCAGATGGCAGTTCTCTTAGTTTAGAAAACATGCTGTTCATCCATCTTGACAGTGACAGCCTGAATAAGTGAGTTATGAAAGCAGATGAGGAATAGTCTCTCCTGTTCTATACGCAGGAGGTATTCAAGGACATTCAGTCAGCTCATAAAAACATGCAATTGTAATGTGCATAAGAAAATAGGGCTGCAAACTTACAGAATAATCAGTGAAAATATTCAGAGCTGTAACTGTCAGTTGAAGGATGGCTCCTGTTTCCAGACAAGACACTGTTGTTAAGCCTCTAATTCTGCAACAGTTTTGCAACACCTAGGTTAACTTTTGAACTAATGTGTCTTTGTTGCACTGACGATTCTGAGAAACTGGCATTCTGTTTGACAGCACATATGCTGACCTTGTTTGGTCAGTAAAAAAAATGGCAAAGACAAGTAACTGTGGCTTAACAACTGTTTCCTCTCTGCAGGGTTATAGTTCCATTGCTGTGTGGAAAAAAAGGGTTTTGTTCCAAGCCAAAAAATAGACATTAATGGCAACCTTACTCCCAGATGACGAGACATACCAAACAAAGTTCCCCAATAAACACTGAAACACTGCTCAGGAACGACTCAGAGTGCATGACAAAGAGCCCAGTGGACTGACTTTGTTAGATATGAGTGAGCTGTCAGGGGGTATAACAACCCTGATCCAAAGAGCCCCCAACAAGACACAAAACCGAAAAGGACAGCTTTTAACATCCCAATCCCAAATGCCACAGAAAACCCTGAGATCCTGTGTCTATGCCCTGTTGAAACATTGGTCCTTTGGGTCAGGTGTATTTTGAGGGTGTGAGGTCACAGTTTTTCACTATTTTGGGTGAAACAAATGAGACGCATTTTGGGAGAGAGGCAATGGTGTTGTGTTGCATGAAGGAATGATTGTATTTGTTTTGCACCTCGAACGTGACATTGCATATTGATACATTGCGAGCGAGGATCGTTATTCTTCAGTCCATCTACACATGAAAACTAACTATATTTCCCATCTTTAGCCATCTTTCTTATACTAACTCTGCAACAGCATAATGTAGGAATGTCAAACTGCAAAGCTGGATACCTCAGGGGTCAAAGATGATGCCTGCTGATTTCAAGGATCATGGGGTTAAAGGTCATGGTCACAGGTTACCCTTTTGTTAAAAACTTCTCTCGGCTCCTACATATGACCCTGTTGTTACCTCCGCCAAGGACAGACAGACGGACAGACAGACAAACAAACAGGTGCTACTGAAAACACAACATCCTTGGCAGAGGTAATAACTTTCCACAAACTTTGCTTTGTTTGTGATTTTATGCAGGTGTCTTTTGGTTTTTCTCACTGAATAAAACAAAGCCTGCTGTCCCTTTCTGCCTCGGACACTTCTGCCCACCTCTGCAACAGTGGGTTATTGTTTGAGTGTGTAGCCGGATGTGTGATATGTTTTTGTTCAACACAACTAAAACGAGGCAACACAACAGGGTGGCTTTTCATTGCAGATGATTTTTTGTTTGTTTGTTTCTGAAGCTCATCTGTAATCTTTATGCCTAAGTGGAACGAACACAACTAATGAGTATCTTTTGTGGAGAGAAATGAAATTTGACTTACAGCACGCGGCTGAATGTTAAGCACATTGGGGGGTAAGAAGTGGGTATAGTCAGGGCTGACTGAACATTTAGTAGGTTTGATCTGTTTACTTGCTCATGACCTGGATGATACCACTGAAGGCAGGGGTGGATAGGTCTGCTTTATGGTTACTGCCATTTTTCAAACACTGAATTATAGGAAAATAGCATCTTTCTCAACTGGAAACCCACTTTTTTTTTTTTCTTGGAACAAAAGCAAACTGATGCCTCCAGCAGCTGAATAACAGCATAATGACTTCTAAATAAATCTAGTCTGCTGAACTCTATTTGCCCTAAGAGGATCTGCTGAGATTACTATGGATGTTAAAGTGATCTAATGCCACTGTGCTGCAGCCCCGGCTCTGCTCTGCGCTGGGGGATGGATCTGATTCTTTTTCTGTGCTTGCTGGCTCAGCTGGGAGCAGCTTGATGCAAAGTCACAAACTTGAAACATAACTACTGTGTATTACCATTTGGTGCTATAGACTGACTTATCTTGTAAAGCAGTGTGCCTGACACATATAATCAAATAAAAATGACACCTTTCACTGTATTGCTTGATTTGCTTTCATCAACTGCTGACAGTAGACGATGGTGGTAGTACTAAGATCTGTCTTTAGCTGAGTATGTGTTCCTCTGTGCATGTTGACAAGAACTGTACCTGAACTGTGATTTCAGCTTCAAAAAAAGAGACTAAATCTGCCTATGGGAGCTGGTAGGTTTTGGCTGAAAATGTATCTGGGACTTTCTGGTGTGACGCCTCCACTGAAAGGAAGAATTGGCTTTATTTAATCAGGATAATCTCTTTTTTTGCAGTTCTGGCCAAGATGGGGAGAAGCAGGTAGGAGTGGAGACAAACAACCCAAGACAGGTAACAATCAAGAATATAAAAAACAACACTACAATGCAAATTATGATTTCATGGGTATACAGTGAAACAAATTACACTTACCACAGAAAATTTTATACAAAGGATTTCATTTAAAAAAAAGAAAGACAGATATTACAGCAATGCCTTCGGTTTAAAAAGAGGAACCAGGTTTCACTGTTTTGCAAGAAGTTACAGAATACTTTAAGAACAAAAAGATTTGACCTAATTTACGTCAGACGCTTGGAGCTATATATATATATTAAGTTATTCCAGCAAAGAGCTTTTGCTCTCCCTTAATTTATACACAATATTTTCCTCAATAAGACTGCTGTGCTACAATTAATGGCTTCCTGATTTTAATTTAGTGCTCACCTAATGAAGAGCATAGAGATGATCATACCCAACCACCTTCTATGCTTGGTGAGCAGTGAGCTGGACACCCTTCAGTTTGAGGACCAACCACAACAACTGCTGCCCAGGTTCTTCACCAGTCTAAGCTTTATGGGAGAATGGCAAAGAGAAAGCCATTGTTGAAGAAAACTTAGATTAAAGCTCAACTAGAGTTTGCCAAAAGGCATATGGAAGACTACGGTCCAGTGTTTCTTGGCAGTTTGTGAAGATGACCTGCTTTTGGTAGATTTACACATGTCCCATACTCCCTGAACTATTCCACGTTGTCCACGTTCAAGGGAGTCTTGTTCACGAATGATTGTAGGATGGAGTGGGAGATGGATCGACGGATCGGAGCCTCGTCTGCGGTAATGAGGGCATTGCTTTGATCGGTCCTGGTGAAGAAAGAGTTGAGTCAAAAGGCAAAACTCTCGATTTACTGGTCCACCTACATTTTAACCCTCACCTATGGCTATGATGTTTGAATCATGACAGAAAGAACGAGATCTCAGATACAAGTGGATGAAATGAGTTTCCTTCGTAGGGTGGCAGGGCTCATCCTTAGAGATAAGGTGAGGTGTACAGCCACTGCTCCTTCACATCGAAAGGAGCCAGCTGAAATGGTTCTGGCATCTAATTAGGATGCCTCCTGGATGCCTCCCTTTGGAGGTTTTTCGGGCATGTCCCACTGGGAAGAGATCTCAGGGCAGACCCTGATCTCCCTGTAGGGATTTTATATCCTCTCTGTCCTGGGAACACCTTGGGATCCCCCAGGAGGAGCTGGAGAGTGTCGCTGGGGAGAGGAAGGTATGGGTTTCTCTCCTGGACCTGTTGCCTCCACGACTCGACCACGAATAAGTGACAGATGGAGATGGAGATATTCCTACCATTGTTTGATGATGGATTTAACAGAACTCCTGGGTATATTTAGGGTCCTGGAAATCCATTTTGTATCTATCCCTTGACCTGTACTTTTCAATAATCTTTTCTGAGTTAAATTAGGACAGTCACCTTAAATCATGACTGATTTATAACAGCAATAAAAGGGTGAAACATCTAAAAAGATGAATACTTTTTATATGCACTGTAATTATATATATATATATATATATATATAAATGTGTGTATGTATATGAGTGCACGTATATAAGTCCCTTCTCTTTCCCAGCAAAGAGCTAAATAAACAAAAAATTATACAATATAATAATTTAATGTTGTAGAGATTTTTTTATACCTAACAAGGCTCTGATATCATGAAGATCTTGAAGCTACAAATCACTGTTATTTCAGTGAACAGAACATAATAGTTTATACGAATAAAGTTAATAAATAGGCTAATTAAATGTCCAACCCTGACAGAATAGATAAGTCGGCTCAGCTCATGAAATATAAGACAGCATTTATAATTTATCCTTCAAAGAGATCGGGAATGTCTAACAAACTAATAATATTTGGCCAGTAACACTTGCATTTTTCTTTTAAGTAATTAACATTTGCTAATGAACATCTTGTAAAAATAATCAAATTTTATTACATTCTAACGAACTCACTGTAAATTGCTGCAGTGATTTGTTAATCAAACATCAAAAATAGCTGTGCACAAAATTTCCATTCAGCCAACAAACAAAAAACAATGATTAAATTCTAGATTTGAATATTGTTGTAGCAGTGTCTTAGTCTGTGCTGTTTTACAAGGTTTTAGTTGCAGTTTGTTTGTTTTTGTTGTAAACATTTTGCTCTATTTTTCATGTCCTATTTAAAAAACTATTTTAGACAGGAAAAAACAATATTAAAAACCAATTAGATACACCTTCATAGAAAATATGCACCTTATCAACCATTTAGTAATTAAAACTCCTGATTTATCTACACAATTTTTTATTTCATGATTTTCCAGGAAGTACTTCTCCTGTGTTTTTATGTTGTCCCACCAGCTACATGTGGTCCTTACGAGAGGAAATTTCCACACTGACAGCTGTCCAAAAAGAAGCCCTTTAGCAGTTTAGAACTGATTTGATTGCACAATGCATTCTGGGTCACTGCTGACACAAAATGGCCACTTGAGAGATTCAAAAATGTTGCAACTTTTACCTTCCCATCAGCAAATTTATTGATTCAGTGCGACATCATGCTGCCTTTGGTTGTCATTTTCAGTTACAAGGCGACAAGTGAAGTCTGGCAAATCAATACAACAAAAAAAAAAACAGAAGGATGAAAGTCAGCTTCCTAAATATGTGTGGCAGTGATCTCACCTTGTCATCCACGATCCATTCCATGCATCTATCAGCTAGTGGTAATGAAAATAAAAAACTCATGGGCTCACTGGTTGCTGTTTAGAGGTTTATAGCAAAATTTCACAATATCATACTCAGTTTCTAAGCACCATCAATGAAAGAAAATGAATTTCTTTTGACATAAATAAAACAAAAACAGCTAAACCTATATGTACTGCTTTCACATCTGATGCATTGTTTTGCACTTTTTTGAGTAAGGTGTGGAGCTGAGGGAGAAAAACATGCAAATTACGTCAAAGTGTGGCACCAGTTGCTGGACAAGCAATAACATATTTAAAAAAGCATTGAATGGTACAGGACAAAAATATTCACCATATCAGAAATATCAAATAAAAACACAAACTTCTTCCGGAAGAACATTACAGAATGTGCAACATATGACATACCTGCTTGCCATACAGGCATATTTCATCTCCCTCTTCTGCAGCCATCCATGACCAGTGGAATCATGGAGCTTTTCCACACAGCTGATACAAAACAAAACAAGGAGGTTTTTAAGTTTCTGAGTGTTATTCTGAACTAGCCATTCATGGTTTGTTTTGTGTAGAGGGGTTTAAATAGTATCGTCTTTTCTGTGGTGGCTGTTAGGAAAATGCAGTTCAATTAAACATGCACCCGCTTCTAAACAGGAGTAATTATCACCTGTATTGGCATATTTATTGTGTAGTTCGGTGTGTCCATCCGAGACGTTTGTCTAGAGACAGTTCGGTGCAAATACATGCACCTTTACACCCATAATACCTACAAAAAAACAGACCCTTATGTTGAGGAGAGCTGCTTATCAAACAGACACTTAAAAGTGTTCATGTAGTCCTGTCCCAAACAAAAGGCTGAAAAATAAATGAGTTTTGCTTCGAGTGCAGTCACTCTTTGAAAATGAATGCATGAGCGGGAATGCAAGTCTGTGAAAGAGCAGGAGGTCTGTCACACACTTGAAGCATGAGAGCTGGGAAACCTGGTGTAGATTCATAGATTCTTACAGTTCAGAAAGATTCATGTCATGCACTTCACAGCAAGCATTTCCAGGTCTTTGAATCAATTTGACAGCCTGTTGGCCAGTTAGGAAGCATTATACCAATACTCACAAAAATGCAGCTTGATTCACAAATACATGGTCATTTTTCATCACAACTCATCTCCATAATATACTGCAATGTGAACAACAACTCAACAATGCACTACTTTTAGAAATACTCCATGTAACATTCAAAAATAAAACTTTTACAATATCACATCTAGTGCCAGAGTTAATCTAACAGGTTATATGACTCGTATCAGAGTAAAAATAAAAAGTACCAAAAATATCTGAAATTTCAGTTTTGGAATTTGTGTACAGCAGGGTGCACAATAATAGATCTACATCTGAGTTTGAGCTGGTCCCTGTCATTTTTAAATGCCACTGGGCTGCTTCATTGTAACTTTGTATATTTCTAAACACCTCAACCGAGTAGTCCTGGGCTTTTACTGTACTTTGATTGAATAAAGCTGGTAGTGCTTGTACAGGAGAAGAGTATTCTGTTCCTCCCTGCAGGCAGAGAGGTACGGTGACCTGTGTGTGAGAGTGTGCACAGAGTTGGTTAATGATGGGTTGAACAGCTGAGCTTTTTGAACAGTTTATGCTGACCATCTGCAGAGAGGCACCCAGGGAAATTAAATGAGCAAACATGGTTAATTAGTCAAAGAAAATATTTATACTTCTCCCTCCTCCCCCCTCCCAATATTCATCAAAGAAAAAAAAAAATCACTTAGCAGCAATAATGCACGACTGTTACCTCAGAACTTTTTTTTAATAACTCATGAGATGTTTTTTGGATTAAAAAGGATTTAAGAAACATTAAAATGTGGGAACATTTATTTTATATATTGCAAGGCATTCTTCATTGCAGCACAATTTGTTTGTACATTATGCATAAGCCAGCATCTCACTGGCCTGCAACTAGCTGGCATCTTAAAATTACAGGAAAAGTGTCCGAAAAAACATAAACTTTCTGTTACAGTCTCAGTGATTTCTGAGAGCAGCCAGCAAGCTGTGAGGCTGTGTTTTGCACAGACAATTTTAAAATTGTGGCCTATTTTTGTGTGTGCTGCTTGCAAAAGTGTAATTTAGGCTGTGCACATTGTTTCATTGCCCACTTCTTCCCACATGGCACCTGCCTCAGCTTGCTTTGTACCCACCTTGACAGCTGCCCCCACATTTATGATTTATCCACTGGAGTACACCTTTGAATTGCAGATTTAGACCAGCTTTTTATAATTATTTATCATTGGTAGGTTTTATTAGACCTGGACATTTGGGGCTGTATCCTTGGATATTTTCTGTCATAAGGAGAACTTTTGAGCAGGTGTCAAAATGCAGCTCTAGAGTTCTGAAAAACTATTTTGTGAAAAGAGTTCAAGTCAGGTTTGAGATGCCCACAACAAGGATATGGGCAGGCTGAACTGCCTCAATCGTGTGACCTGTCACTTTGCATATGACAACATTACTGTTGATGCAGTTCTGGGAACTCCTGTGAAAGACTACTTTAATTCTAAGAACGGTTGCAGATAATTTTGATAATCTAAATACTCCTACATGATTTTACTTGCCACCTTCTGTCTGAGTTGCACTAATAATTTAGTGTGTTAGTAAGTTAATGCTTTAAAAAGTTATAGACAGATACGCAATAAAGATATGTTGCTCATTGTAATGATGGTTGTGGTTGTTAGTGGTGGGTGAGGACCCAAGGGTGCAGACAAGTGAAATCTTAAGTGTTAAATAAGAAAACTCAAAAAGAGGTAACAAAACTCCAGTACTAAACAAATGAGTAACATTTGATGATTTAACACGAAACTGAGTTGACCAACGAGTAAAAGTCCTGAGAAGGTGATTGCTGGATGCATGACAGGTGGGTTGATTACAAATTGCAGACAGGTGTGTGTGACAAGTATTACAGGCTGAGGGAAACTATGAGCATGAGCACAGAAAACAAAAACCTAAAACAATGCCAGGCTAAACAGGAAACTAGAATGACTAAGAATGTCTAATAAACGGAAAATACAGTAGAAATAACATCCTGATCCATAAACTGCAAAACACTCAACCATAACAGACCACAAAAAAGCACTATGACACTCAGTGCTGCTGATAAACAGAAAGAGATGAAAAAAAATCTGAAGGATTTCTCAGCTAAAATGTTTTTAATTTTATTTTTTCGATTCAAAACCAATACAAACCCAATACAGTACAAGATGTAGAGAATATGGAGGGCAAGCCGACACTTCAAACTCATTGTTGTGTTTGTTGAACCATTTTTAAAAATGATTTTTTTTTTCTGTGTGGCATAGGTCAATAAGAAGTGTACTTGGTCTGCAGCAGTGTTTCAGTGTTTAAGCAAATAATGCTTGTCAAAGGAACACCCACATGAATGTCAGAACCCAACATTTTGCAGCAGAACATTGCCCACAGCTCAACAACTTTCCTCGCAAAGTTTGATTTCTTTCCTCAGAGTATCCTGGTTCCAGCCAAACAATACTTCTGATGTGGTCATTTACATTAGGTAAAAGCAAACATAACTCATTTGATGAAGGAATCTTCTTTCATGACTTTGTTGACAAGATCTGAAGCTCAGTTGTCTTGTCTGCAATCATTTTCAATGGCTGACACGAATCATTGCTGACAACCTGAAAGTGTCTACAAATACACGGCCACACCAACAAAATGTGTATTCTTTCAACATCTCTTTCTAAACTAGTAATAAGATTTTTTATTCATCAACAATTTGAGCTGCAGTAACTTTTAGAATCATCGATATGACCCAACATTCACACCTGACAACCATCAATGAGCTTTGACTGTCTATGACCATATTGCTATATTATTTGTTTGTGACCTTTTGGCTGCTGCAGACTGGGAACAATCCACTTAAACTGCAATTGTGGTGATACTACGAGCCAGCCATAACCATCCTAATCTGACGCTGTGTAAATTGCTGTGAGAAAGAGGCACTAGAATCATTTTCATTGTTTCCACTGACAACTCTCCTGTTACAGTCATTTTTCCTGCCAATCATTTAACTCTAACAGCTCATTTAAGTCTGGAAGCACTCTCTTTTAAGCGCTAATTCATATGCATATTAGGATTTCAGCAGGTATTTGTTTTAAAAATGCAAATTACAAGGTGACTTCATACTGTTTTCCTCATGATTGAGTGATTTTCCATTCCTGATTTTGAAAACAAAACAAAAATTAATTTACAAGTTTAGATTTTTTTTAGATGTGATTTACAAAGTTAACATCTTCAGCTGTTAAAATAAACAATTTGTCATCTGATCTAAAACAAAAAAAGTTTAGTCTGATTTCATGTTAGATGGGGGGGGGGGTGTTTATGTAAATCTGTTGTCACCTAAAATTGATTTGATTTAAGACCTTCTGACCTTATTCTATCTTGAAAAACACCACACTGTAAATCTAAAAAATACTGATTTGGGTCGAGTGAATGGTGTCAAATGGTGTCAGTGGTTCTTCTTGCAGAGGTTTAATTCTGCTTGTTTTATTATTTAAAAATCTCAACTTTCAACAAACTTATTTCAAAGTGGCACCATGAGAAAATGGGGGGACTGTTTTATTTCTTCTTTGACGGTTTTCTGTGGGTGGCTTGTATTATATGTCAGTACCCAGTGGAAGGAGAGAGAAAGTCTGATGTGCAGAAAGGAATTCAGTGAAACATATGTTCAGAATTTAGCCAGCTTTCACAGAGATGCCAAAATCTAAAACATGAACTCTGGAACACAAAGGGAGCTGTGTGAAGCAAAATAGCACCCTGTAAGCTGTTTTTACTGTGCTTTTTCAGGCTTTCTGAGATGAACAGAAGGTCAGAAGTGAGTGCTTTTTGTCCTCCCATCATTCCTGTTTTCTTAGATGATACTGTGTATTCATCCAGCTTCTTGCAGTATGTGTCTATAACACCAGATTTCAGTGTAAAGTGAGCTTTTCAAAGCTCAAGCCTAGTCAGCGCATGTTTCCCTGCTTTTGTGAACATGTAGTGTGTCCGTGTGTGCGTGTGTGAGAAGGAAAGATGTTACAACTCAGCAGAAAAATGGCTGAGAGATGAATATTGCCTCTGACCTGGAGTCTCTGAGGACTAATACCCAAACAGCTAACACAAACACATTCTGTTTACATGGGCTCTTTTTCTCCTTCATAAAGCCATGCACAGAGACAGGCAGCGGTATTTATACGAGACACACTTGTATGACTACAAGCCTAACAACGGCAACTTCAACTCATGCACAAACACAATTTATTCCAGCTGTCCAATCATGATAATACTTACAATGTTCAGTTTGGGGGCTATTCTGCTTAAGCTCCAGTGGCTTTGTATTGTAATCTACTCTAAAAAAAAACTTTAGACACTGTTTAGTCATTTACTCAGTTTCAAAGGTATTTGCATCATTTGCAACAAGGTCAAAACTCAAGTTCAGCCTTACTACAGATGCACAGTTGTCTGTTAAATCTTTCTAATTTAGTTTTGTCTTTTAGGATTTAGAAGTTTTTTAATAGCTAACATTGTTTAATTTTTTATCTAGTTTCTATACTTTAACACAGTCGTTTGCCACAGATTTCGACTTTGTTTCATCTCCAAATTTCAACATTAGTTTTCACTGATTGGATCAATATTGTGTGAACAAGGATTTTCTTAAATGAAAACGGCAATAGCTACTTCTGGAACGGTTATTGATAAGTCGCTGCTGTGTATCTGTTGCTAAATGCTGAAAGTTAGTGCAGCTGATGATGAGATTTACAAAAGGTACGGAGGATTTACATTGGGAAAATGCTTTTTATAGTCAGGCAAATAAAAATGTCTCTTGTCTAAGGTATGATCTTCATTGACTGTCATTAGAGCTTAAAGAAAAAAACTGAACTCCTGAGTCTCCCTTCACACTGGATAATATCCTCTCCACGACCTACATAACCTATTAGAGCGTGTCTGGATTACAGCAAATTTGGAAACCCTGCTTCAGTGTGAAGACACCGCTGCACTCTTTTACTTGCCAAATAAGTTTTTCCTCCTCCGAGGACAATGCCTGCTTGACATTTTCTGTGACGTGCACATAAAAAATTTATGCATTATTGTTCTGTCCAGGCTGACATTTTTCTGCAGTTTGCAGCCACTCTTTTTGTT
Organism: Kryptolebias marmoratus; assembly: GCF_001649575.2. Lineage (NCBI taxonomy): Eukaryota > Metazoa > Chordata > Actinopteri > Cyprinodontiformes > Rivulidae > Kryptolebias > Kryptolebias marmoratus. The sequence continues at coordinate 9,903,789 of NC_051443.1, read as the reverse complement.
TATCTTGCTGCTTTTCTCTGAGCGAGGAGGACTTTGGCTGTGTTTTGTGTTGTGTAATGAAATGGTGACCTTTTGTAAGCGAAGGTGTAATTGGACATATCAACAGCACTTTCCTACACTCCACAAAACACAATTCACTGGAATTACGAGCCGTGAATCACACACACGTCTGCTGTGAAATGCAGGGACCAAAAGCAGGCCATAGATTCTTGACATTATAATTTAAAACAAAAATCACTAATAAGTTATACATTTCTTACAAAGTTGTTTTACTGTCTCTGTATTACATAAAGTTACAACTTTAAGGTATTACTTGTAGATTTAATTTGCTTGTTTTTTCTGCTACGCCTCCAACATGCTTTTTAATACTAAGAACTGCTGCAGGCATTGGATTTTCTTAATGTTTCTTAAAGTTTTTTTTTTGTTTTTTTTTTACTGCTAAGTCTTCCTTTTGTATATCCTTAGTCTGTTCCCTGGTTTGTTTCATTCAGTCTTTGTATCTTATAGATTTTTCTCTTAGTATGAGGCCCAGTTTCCTTTTTTGTTGAACGCCAGAGTCCTGTCATTGTTTTGTACCTCTTATTGCTGCACCTCATTGCTTTGTGAGGTTCCATGGCTTTTTTCCCCATTTGTTGTATTTTTTGCATCAGTGTCCATGTTTTAGCTTCTGTACTAAATTGAAATTCCTGTGTATGTGGAATTAAACTTTGACTCAATCAGCCCACCTGTTCTTTTCGGGCTCTCGGCCTACATCGTGTCGTGTGATGGAATGGTTTGTCCAAAGATGGACCTAGCAGAGGTATCCCTGATTCCATACACCTAAAACATCTTTATTCGTTCAATTTTCTGTTAAAGAGAACTGTTACAGATTGCTGGAATTTCATGTCTGAAACTTAAGAGTTATCTTTGAACTCAAAGGCCACTGACTTCCTGGCCGAGTCCTGGCCACTGTCAGCCAGCAACCACTACTCAAGGTTATAGTTTGCCAGCCTGCCTCCACACTGCCTGGTGATTCAGTCTGATTGGGTCACATTGGGTGCCCTGCAGCCAAAACTCCTCAAAGGCCAAGAATCATTCCTCTCCATCTACATCATCTGTTGAAGAGTCCCTTCATTGCCAGTCTTGTAAACCAAAAATGTTGGGACTCAACATTGCAATGCATTGGTTAGATTTGGGTTTTCCAACCTCTTTTGCTCCCTTTTTTTACTGCAGCAAAGCCACAACACATAAACACCTGCCGCCACCTTGGAACCTAAAAAGAGAACAAGAGCAAGTAAGAATCAAGTAAGAATCAAAAAATCATACCAACATAGGATTATTCACAAGATCACTTCTAATTCACATCTTTTTAATGAAGACTGCCTCGGGCCACCTCTACAGGACCTGCCAGGTTCATTATTGGAAATAAATCTTGTGAACCTCAGAATTACAAACTTTATTTAAAGTTAATTTTATGACAAAAGGTTTAACCAATACAATGCAACATTCATTTAGTAAAACTATGTTCCCATTTAGAGTAAAATAAAAGCAGATAAAAGCAGCATATGCTTTAGGACTTGTTCACTTTTGACTGACAACTTGCATACATTACATGCAGCATGTAAACAGTTTACACATTAAAAGCACATATTATAATATAACTTGGATTACAAAGTGCTTTATAATATGTTGATGTTGTGATTTGTGCATTAGCGCATTAATGTCTTGCAAGACGCTGCCATTAGGAGTAACTTAGATCTCAATGTCTTGTTCAGACAGTAACATGGAGGTGTTGTTGATTTATAATTAGTGGTCAACTGACTCATCATATAACTCCCATGGCTCCTGTAATGCTATTTGAGCACAACTGTAACAGGGTTCCTACAGTTTTTAAAAGATTTGGAATTTGTTCCTGGTATTTTCCAGGTCTGAATAAGTATTGGGAAGAAACACAGTAAAGAAAATATTTGTGTTTCCAGGTTCTAAAACAGAGTGACTTTTACACACTCATTATACATGTATATTAAATAAAATAGACATAGTCATCATGATGTTGCTGTTTTTTGTTATTGTTTGTTTGTTTTCAAAGCTTTGAGTTGAACATTTTAGACTTTCACTGATGGGCTGGAATTTATTAAGTCAAAAAAGGAATATTTAAAATACATTAAAATTTGTGAGTCTCCATTTTTTTTACTCATATAAAACAACTAGTATCTATTTTTTAAACATAACCAGTCATTTTTCCATAAATGCCACGTAAAAATGACAATCAACAATGACTAAAATAATGGTTTTGTGTAAAATGTGACAAAGTAGATTTTAGCCAGCTGGCATTTGTGTAACTTCAACATCAACCCAACAAACCTTCTGCAGTAGAAGCTCTCACCCCTCATGGCCTAGTCTTTACTCGTTTACATTTGCCATTTTGTACGTTGCCAGGGTCCATGACAGATTTTATAAGCCCTTTTTCCACGCAGCTGCTTCAAGTTGCTTTTGTTTTAAACATTACTAGAAGCTGTAACCGGAATTTGCACAACCAACCTTTAGTGTTGTTTTGCCACCACGAATCCTGTGCATTATGTATATTTTGCAGCCCATTTGTAATTTTGTGCTCAGAACCACTCTGTTGTGTGACCTTAAGGGTCCAGTTTTGTTTATTGTAGTGTAAAACAGACCCCCTCCCCCTCCCAGACTGATTCACTTGACATTTGTGGTTACGTTCTCAGCTGCTGCTGTATAAAGTCCAGCAGGATTTAACAGGGTGCTTGAAACAGCCACTCTAGATTCGTCAGTTCGTCAGCTGCACACTCATGCTGCAGGTTTCCCAAAAGGTTGCATGATGTGGTTTTTCCTCAACGCTGACAAAATGTCTGACTCATCGGCAGTCAAACATTTGCTACCAAATTATAATTTGCTTCAAGAATTCAGATAACATGGAATCAGAAGGATGACAGTTGTGAGAAAGACGAAAAAGAAACAGGAAGTGACAAAGAAAACTTCTGCTGTCACCTTTGAATGTCAGTGTATCACTGCTAATGTACTGAAACTATTCACTTTAATATCACTGCTTAGTCACAAATCCACACAACCAGTTACTGTGAAAATGCAAACATAAAGAACATTTCTTTTTTAACCAACATTTTATTTATTTTCTTCACAATATAACAGAACAGAACAAAAATACTTACATGTCTTGAAAAAACAGGTATAACAAATCAGAACCCCCTACCCCCGGGTTATTTCAGTCCTAAGTTGGTGATTTGGTTTATGAGTTTCATTTCAGTTCACTTTTCTCTCATATTGAACCCTGCAGATGGATGCTGTTAACGTATCCCCAGGCCCTCCCATCATGTGCGTCAAATCTGTCCCTTTTATGTAGTAAATGAAGGCATCCTGAATCTGGTGGAATATATGTTCTTGATGTTTTATTATGTAAGTAATTTTCTCTAAAGGAAGGGTTGAAAATAGCTCCAAGAGCCATCTACTTACTTTTGGTCTTCCGGTATTTTTCCACGAATGGGCTATTACTCTTTTCACCAATAATATGCCTAAATCTACAAATGTTTGCTGGTTCTTTTTGGTCCTAAAGTTATTTAGTTATTTAATATAAAGTTTTGGGGTTAGGGGAACTTGAACCTTTAAAATATTTTGAATGCAATCTTTCATTTCCTGACAAAATCTTTGTATTTCACTGCACTGCCAAATACAATACAATTTTTCCATTTCACATTTATTACAGATATCAGGAATAGCTCTGTTATATTTGTTCAGTTTTTCTGGAGTTATATATGTTTGTATCAACCAACTGTACTGAAGTAATTTCAGGAGAGTGTTCTGTAGTTCGTGACTGTGACTGTCCTTGTGTAAGCCCTCTCTCCATCTCTCCAGCCTCCCTACGGATGCCTCTGCACATCCATCTACCAGGCATCTATCTATTTTGGAAATTAGGCCCTAAACAATTCATGGACATAAGTTTTTCCAAGGTGGACATTAAAGGGCTGCATAATGTTTGATTTTGTTGGGTTGTAATAAAACTTCTCAGCTGTAGGTATGTAAAGAGGTGTTTACTGGGTATATTAAATTTAATGTCAACAACACCTCATGTGGGTTGTAAAGATCTCCAATTTTCCCAAACCTCTTTACAGCCCAAAATTGAAATCCCTCATCTATTCTTCCAGGAAAGAAGGACTAATTTTCCTATATTGAGCTGAAGACAGAAAGAGAGGTTGTTTCTCCTAGATAATTTTTCACTTGATGCCACACTGCAATCATGTTTTCCACTATAAGATTTATTGTATTCTTTTTGAGGTTTTTAATATCTGCTGAGTACAGGTACATGGGGAGGGGCAGGCTTAGCTGGAGTTCTTCTATGTCTTTCCAGAGAGGATGATCTCTTTCTGTGACGTAAAACATCTGTGTTCCTAATTGGGCAGCCCGATAGTACCAAAGCGTGTTGGGATAATTAAGCCCTCTTCTGTCAAAGGGAAGTACAGCAGTGACAGGCATGTCCAGGGACTTCTGTCATTCCACAAAAATCTACCAAACAATCTTTTCAGGTGAGTGAACAAACTACTTGGTGGAAGAAGTGGAAGGTTTTGAAACAAATACAGTAGTCTGGGCATTGCATTCATTTTAAGAATATTTGTTTTCTTTATTAGAGACATTGGTATGGATGTCCACCTAACCAGTAGATTTGAGATTTCTTGGATTTCTCTCTTTTGTGGCTAACCTGTGCAAAGTTTGTAACAGCGAGGATTTTATTTAAACATACATGCCCAGTCATACAATTTCTGTGGATAAAGATGTTGTGTGAGCTAATATTCCTTTGTTAAATGTTTTCAGAGATGGTTTAATAAGAAGAAATTTTGTCAATATCTCCCTCCGTCAAAAAGCAAAGGCAGGCAATAATGTTTTTGCCCATGTCTGTATGTGTGTTTGTGTGTCTGTAACTAAAACATCTCGTGAACCATCGGAAACATTTTAGTGAAAGTTGTAAAAAGTAATCATTGGATATACCCCCACAATTGAGGAACTCAGTCAATATTACCTATGCTGAGCAAAAATTTGATGGGGTACTAGCTGAGAGTCATTTATAACACATGCTTTAAGTGTGACATCTGGCAGTACTGGATTAGATTGTGCACAATGTTATTTTAAAAGTCTGACTAAAATGGCTACAACTCTGAACAACAAAAGATGATCTTAGTTTAAAACTCTGGCCTGAAAAGTGGCGGGTGATGTGCAGTCATTCAAGGAATGTTAGGCCTTTAATTGCAAATGGACTGAACTAATAATTCAAATTTCTGACAAAATCACACATCTGCTTCATAAACTCTAATTTCTGCATCCTCTAACTGCAACGATGCACATTTAATAGTCTCCTCCCTGAACTTCAAAGCCTCCTGAAAATGCACATAAACACCGGCAGTAAAAATGCTTCTTTCTACTTCCACCATGAATATCCACCTGCTACCAAGCAAGATAAGTCAAATTTGAGTCCCTCTTTTCATTTATCATTGAGCCCAGCCGTGAGCAATCACATTATACACCCGCATGACTACAAAGTTGAAAAAGTTGAAAAAGAAGAAGCTGTAGGTTAGGCTGCATTGATTTGGAACAACTGAGTAGGGAGTGGGTTGGAAAGCAAAGACAGAACTAAAAAAAGACCATCATTAACTAGCAGCTGGAAATAAAAAGGGGTTTGGTTGCAAAGTGAAAGGAGTAATTTTTAAAATTACCTTAAGAAAAAAAAGCTGTTAAAAGCAGAGTAAACCCAAGTCAGAGCTCGGGAAGGATTCTAAAATAGAAAGAAGAAGACGGCAGGGTAAACTAACTTAGATACCTTGATCTCATACGCAGAAAGTGAAGGAAAAAGTATCCTTTTGTTGAGCTTCATTTCTTGTCTGTTTTGCTGAGAATTTTTCTCTGACTTCACATTTTGTTTGAGTGCAATATAGGCACAGCTTCACAACTTCTGACACTTTTTGTGTCTTTCTAATAAATCCTATAGGTGCAGATTGATGCTGCAGTCTCCCCGAGTCTTCAAGGAATGGATAATAGGTGGTTGTCTGCAAAAACAGCATCTACTGTACGTATTGGTGTAGTCATGTGGGAAAAAAAATATGTATACATAAATTCCTGGGCTTTGTGTTTTTGATGATGCAAAGATTTCTTTCTCTTACTAGATATAAATGTGATTTACATTGACACATCGTCTTGAGGTAAAACCTTTTTTTCCAATAACCATCCAAAGGTTCAATGTCATCTGTGAAACCTGAGCAAAGTTTGCCTTTGCAGATTGTGTGGGGTTTGTGATTTTCTAAGCCAGTTAAAACATTTTCAACATGTAGAAATTGTTTAGCATAAGCTGTGATGGCTTCCTGAACCAAATAAGTAATTTTAATGTGTAAGTCAAACCCAAAAATGTTTTTGTACGGTGTGTGGTGCATTTGTGAGACATGATAGGTCCGTTGTCCCTATGATTGTTTTCATGTGTAACCTGTACCAATGTCGTTTTTCATTTTCAATTTTATGTCATCAACCTATGAGTGAGGGTAATGCTGAAAGAGACAGAGAGAGAAAAAAAGGAATTGTGAAAGAAATAAGAGCAGAAACATTGAAAATGGAGGAAATCACTGAAGATTTTTCTTAAGAGTCTATCAGATATGGCCAAGTCAGTAATGCTGACTTTTGACATTGTCATCACAGATGATTGTACTGAGTCATTTAATGTCATATAATTACAAAGCTGAATGAGACTCAAAATGTGAAATGAGTAAAAATAAAAATGTAGTTATTGTTGAACTTTTTTTAGTCTTACTAAAGCTGTAAATGTTTACGCTGTGGACCAGCTATGAACAAATCCTTTGTGAGAATGGTTTAGATTAATGGTTATCAAATGATTACCCCAAGGGGTACTTGAATTTTTTTTCAGTCTATTGAAAAATAGCATTTATGCATTAATACTTTGAAATATTTATAGAGCTGCGGTAGCCCAGTAATCAGTGCTGTGGTCTCATAATCCTAAGGCCGTGGGTTTGAACCTAGGTTGCATCCGGCATAAAACAATTGCCAAATCTTCTGTGAGAGTTTGCTCACTGTGGCGATGCCTGAAGAAAGAAGCAATTGAAAGGCAACAACAGCTCTAAAATACTTTTAAATTAATGCTCTCAGTAAATAAGAACATAAATTTTACGTAAAATCTGCAGCATGAAGAAGCACCCCTTTTTCATGACCTCTGACCTATTGTCATCTTTCAGTAACTGTTCTCTCTGAAGTTCAGTCTGACCTGAGACCTGATCTTGATTGTTTTGGGACACATGTATACACTTGTGGAGATCTATTCTGTTATTCACAGATTGTTTTCATGCTTTCCTGAGGCTTGTGAAGGCTTTTGAAATATGAGAAATTATTGATCATTATTTCTGTGCAAATGTTGAAAATGAAAGTTATTCAAGTGTTTTTAAGAAACATTTTCGCAAATGTCATACAGAAGAACTGTACTCAGTTTGAGTGGAAGAATCTTTGGACAGAATGAAATAATTCCTTTCTACTCAACCTCCAAGGTCTGAATGTCCCAGGTGTTATTAAATAAAGTCTGAGAACAAACCGAGGAGAAAGCCTTGGTGGGTGACTGCAAGCTTTTGCAGTCAATTTATTGTAGTTTGTTTTGTGTTTGTCATGTGAAGACCTTCTTCCCCTCATTTTGTCTTTGTTTCATTTTGTAACCTGAAAAAAAAACCCATTTGCTCAGTGTTTTTAAGTCCAGCAGACAAAAGATAAAGAAAGAGAAACTTCAGCTGAAAACAGCTTTTTGAATCTTAAAGAGAATTGTGCTTCACCCGACTGCTGCTGTATCAGCTGCCTCCCTGCCGACCCTCTGCAAGCATCACAGCTCCTTAGGTGACCTTCGATGGAATGTTGACCCCTGACCCTCATCGGGCTCTGGGCCATTACCTGACTCCTTGTCGTGGTTCTGTTGAGGCCTGAGCAGCCTCCAAGTACCCCAAAGATAAACTGGCCCTCCACAGCTTCCTATCCGGTGAGGCACCTATAACTCTGTGTGATGAGAGGGATGTAAGAAAAAGCCATTTTGGATGATGCTATTTCATTTTAACTGATGCAAATTGATTAAAAACGTCTATTTCCAAGCTGATGTTTCATCAAAACTAACCCGACAAACTGGCAGAAATAATAACATATTCTACCCAAAATCCAAAGTGAACTATTTACCAAAATAGTCTAAATTATTCCAAACTTGTGCGCAAAGAAAAAATAGAGAACATAATCCTAAAATCCAAACATTCTGTTCAATGAATTTTTTTGGTTTAGATAAACGAATAATCACAATTTTGACCTTAGATTATTAAACTACTAGTTGTTGCTGTTTTTTCTTGATAAATTCTCATTCAAAGTAATTACTTAACAGTCATTCCTCACAAAGATATTCCCTAAACTCTTAGTGTTAGTTTTATACTTGTTTTGTCATCTTAATTTTTTATCGTTAATCCTATTTTCTTGATTTACTTTTATTTTTGTAATAAAACCTGAAAAAACAAAATTTGGTTTCCTCCCTAATTAAATAAATATTACTATAAAGAGTTCCCTGTGATGAACAAATTTCATCCTTCAGTTGTTAAGATCTGATAAATGTTACAATAAGTTTAATCTCAAGATTGAACTCCCTACTTGCTACAAATCAGAGTGCTTTTCAGTTTCATTAATCTAAATCAGATTCATCCAACCTGGTTCTTGTCACAAGGCAGCACCTGTCAATCACAGTCACTCCCACCTAGGAAATGTAAACAGTACAAGCATGCTTGAAGCATAACAGCAATGCTGCTCAAAACATGAATGGACAAGTGCAAAAAATGCCTGTCTGTTTGTCTTTCTTTAAATATTAAAATATATATTTTATTTAAAATTAGCTTTTTGATTTTGTTGCAAAGTTTACTAAATCAGTCGCCAATGACACCCCAGTGTGTTTTGCATCTTATTTTAAAAACTGAATAATATGTTGTGCTGCACTAAGGGTAAAATATTTCACAAGTAAGGCTTTTGTATCAGGAGCTAGTTGTCAGCATTTGGGGGTCTTGGGTTTTTGTATTGAGTTTGTTTCTTTAATTCTGTTATTTGGTTCCTGTGTTTAGTTTTGGTGTCTTGTTCCTTGTGCCCTTTGTGTTCCCTGTCACTATTCACCTTTTCCTTTGTTTATTACTTGTCGGCCTGCCACACCCATCTGCACCTCTCCCTCGTTTAAAATCTGTCACCTGTGTCCCCTTCCCAATTACCCTCTGTCTTTAAAAGTGGTTCATCTTTTTCACTTCCCCGCTGGTTCATTTTCACTGTCGTGTGTTGTCAGGGTTTTCTCGTGCCTTGCCTCCTTGTGTTCTTGCAATTCTGTTTTTTGTTGTTTAGTTTAGTTCCTGCCTTGTCAGCGTTTGTTTTTCCTTTTTGTTAATAAATTAGTTTTTTTGAGTTCCTCTGTGTGCCTGCATTTGGGTCCGACCTACTCTCCTGCCCCGTGACACTAGTATAGCAGGATAAAATAACTTCATATGGGTATTTTGCTCCATTATACTAATTTCTTATCGAAATTTTAGTTTCAACAAATTTTGAAATGTGGTGGGTGTGTTGGGTGTTGGTTAATAACTGATTACCCTATGATGTCTTCATCAATTTTTTGATTTAATGCACAATACAAAGTGTATGTCATCTCTTTATAAAACTTTCTTTAATGGCTCCTTCTCTTTACTCTCATCGCTCAGTCCAAGCTCTGTTTGTCAGCTGACGGGGGAATTTATGCGTCATAAGAGCACTGACCTTTTTCATCTTAAACACACACACAAGCACGGATAAAAGCTGCAATGTAACACACATTGATGTGTATCCAACACACACACTGCTGCTCTCACTCTAAGAAGTTGTCAGTGCACACTTCAGCAAACACACAAACCAACAAGTTTATTAAGATGCACAAACACGCAGCGTAATGAAATTCAACCCAATGAAAACAGCCTGGGTTACCATGGAGAGAGAGGAGACATTTTTCTCTGATGAAATGAGGAAGACGCAAATCCTGGGGGAGGAGGGGAGCGTTGACAAATCTGCAGGCTGCAGATAAACACAGGTGAAGAAAAGTAGAGAAAAACAGGAGCAGGGAAGTGTCTGAAGGAGCAGAGAAAATAGAGAGTGAAAAGCTGAGCTACTAGATTTACAGGCTCAGATCAAACTCTGACCTGAAGCTCAACCTGTTGAACCCTAAACACCACAGTCCTCCCTGTAAAGGTAAGGAATGAACCACAGCTCAAAACTAAATGCAGGCCACTGTAACACAAAGCCATAAAATGTTATATTCTATGGTGCCTTCATCCAAATCTGAAAATCCTAAATGCCGACAAGCAGAAAAGAAAAAAAAACAACAAAAAAAAAAGAAATAAAAACAGTAAAAATGACAGGAACGCAGGAACGTAGGGACATAAGTCATAAGACATAAGACATAAGTCTTTCCAGGAGGACCCCCTCCAGGGTCAGGTTCCCTCTGTTGAGCCTCCCTGATTTCCCTCTCGATGTCCCAGGTTAGAGCACCTATGATTAGTGTGGGTGGAATAATGGGTTCCTCCTCTTCTGAGGAATCCGGATTAGCCCACAGCCTGGATAGCGCATCTGGCTTCACATTCTTCGAACCTGGCCTAAATGTAATAGTAAAGTTGAACCTCCCGAAAAACAGGGACCACCTAGCCTGTCGGGGGTTCAACCTCTTAGCGGTCTGCAGATAGGCCAGGTTCTTATGATCCGTCCAGATGATGAACGGCAGTTCACAACCCTCTAACCAATGCCTCCACTCCTCTAGCGCAAGTTTAATGGCTAGGAGTTCCCGGTTGCCCACGTCATAATTTTGTTCAGCTGGCGTAAGGCGGCGGGAGAAATAGGCACA
>NC_051443.1:9859779-9891586 GCF_001649575.2 Kryptolebias marmoratus | reverse complement strand
GTTGCAACCAAGGAAACCCTAGAACCAACTGAGAGGATGGGGCAGAAAATACTAAAAATTCAGCTGTTTCTCTGTGGTTACCTGACGTGATAAACTGTACCTGGGGAACTTTGAGCGCAATACGGGTGATAACTTGACCAGAGATGTCCATAACCGGAAGGGGTGATGATAATGGTGCTGTTTCTAACTGCAACTGCTCGACCAGATCGTTGGTAATAAGGTTTTGTTCGGCACCAGAATCAATTAACGCATGAATGGGAATCTTAATCTGATGGTTGATAATGGTGGCATGAACGAAAAGTCGTGAGCCGAGGGGTTGTGAAAAACTACCCACTAGTACCCCCCGAACACCTAGTGAGTCTGACCTTTTAAATGCGGACAATTAGCTCTGAAATGATTATTTTCTCCACAATAGAAGCATTCTCTACACTCTAATCGCCTAAATCTCTCCTCCGGGGTGAGTCTCGCTCTCCCCACCTGCATGGGTTCGCTCTCAGCTTCTGACTTCATTTCAGCTCTTAAGTTGCTCTGCTCTGACTTATTCGGCCAACCCGTCTTTTCGCGTTGTCTCTCTCATAGGCGATTATCTAAACGGATGGCTAAAGTTATTAAGTCATCTAATGAGCGTGGTTCGTCCCAACCAGCTAGCTGATCCTTAAGATTCTCTTGTAACGTGTGAATAAAAACCCCTTTAAGAGCAGGCTCATTCCACCTGGAAGTTGCGGCTAAAGTGCGAAAATCAATGGAAAATTGAGCCACCGAACGCTGTCCTTGCCTCAAATTCCACAATTTCTGCGTGATCTCAGTTTCGTTAAATCGGGTGCCAAAAGTCTGTTCAAAATCCTCAATGAACTGGTCAAACGATGTTAATCGGATAGCCCGAAAGCTATATTTAGCCTCGGCCCACTTCAAGGCTCTATCCCGTAGTAGCCCAATGATGTAAGAGATCTTTGACGCATCGTCGATAAAGGACTGAGGTGAACGTGCAAAAACCAGCGAACATTGCAGCAGAAAACCAGCACACTTACCAATTTCGCCCGTGAAGTGCTCGGGGGTTGGAGACGGGACCCCGCGGAAGTGTATACCGGAAGAGACGAGGCGGACGAAGCGGAAACGGAAATGGATTCAGCGGCTTGAGGAATTAGCGAAGAAAGTTTCTGATGGATATCCTGAGCGAGAATAGTAAGTTGATCGAGACGACCGGTCTCCGACTGTTGTCTTTCACAAAGGGCATTAATCATAGATTCATGTCGGGCAAGCAAGGAAGCTGCTTCGGACCCTTCGGTTCTGGGAGAAGTGTCCGCCATTTTGGACGTGATTCTCCGAACCCACATAAACTTCTTCCGGAACTACAAAAACATGAACTGACGAAGATAAATACTTACTGTTACTTGTTTACTAGTTCTGGTTCTGGCGTCGCTCAGGACAATTGTTTGGCTGGAGCATTCTGACAGGAACACAGGGTAATATGTCCAGTGAGCGAGACCAAAACCAGACACGGAGACAACAGCTGAAGGTAAGTGTGTTTATTTACAAGGTGGAGACTATGTACAGTGCGCGCGCCGTGGTTGGATCTGGAAGGCAAGAGGACAGGGTGAGTCTCGGGTACCAATCCTGCTATCAGCTGAGCACTGCACGAATGACTTAATTGTTTGTTCTTTGGTCTTACAGGTCCAGGAGGTGTCCAGCGGCGAGGAGGAAAAAGGAGGAGGCGTTCAGGTGATCCAGGAGTTGACAAGCCAGTAAACCCGTCCAGGTGAGTATCCCGAAATCCAAGGTAGGTATCTGTGAGTCCACAGCTCCGTGACGTGGCAAGGTATCTATAAACAAGGTACATAGAAAACGTAGTCAATAGTTATCCAGACTTGGTTAAAGACGGTGGCTGCGAATCTAACCCAGGAGGTTCGATGCTCCAGCGAAGGTCTGGTCTCAACTGGAGGCTTAAGTACTGGCAGTCCTCATTATCCCGAATCTGGATCACCTGTGGAAGTAGAAACTGGAGGAGCCGCCCCAAGGCGGGGCTAAAACTCCAGATCCCTACAAAAAACAGTGACCATCAGCATTAGAATCAAAACTGGCTGCAACTCTTGTTTCTGAAATGTAGTTCCTGTCTTTAATCATGTTTTTTTCTTGTCCTTAGAGTTTAATCAGCTTATAATAAATCTAACTTTTGTGTCTGAAAATGGATGTGGTGAAAACTGATCCATCCATTCTGATAAAAACTCATTAACACTAACATTCAGGACTGTTAAGGGACAAATACGGTGCTGGAAAGCCATGCAAGATGTCAGCAGAGCTGAAACCTAGAAGTTTGGTAATGTCAGCTGCAAGTGCTTCCTCTCATTGAGATGTTTTTCAACTCTGATTTCTTCCTATTTTGGCAGTTTTTCCTATTCATGCACTGTTTAATACAACACTGAGCATCCTTTTTAATTTCTAATCCAGTTTATAAATGTTGTTGGGGTATCAGTGATAAAGTTTTCAGATTGTTCATCCCTCCATTTATTCTCTAGTGCTTATCAAAAATCCGGTTTTGGGAGCAGCAGTCTGAACAGATTCACAGACCTCCCCCTCCTCAGTTGTCCCTTTTAGCTCTTTTCAGAGGTGTTTCAAAGCTAGCCATGATATATTATCTCTCTAATATGAATATTACCAGAGAGATTATAAATTTAAAAAGTCTGAGAGGAGACACAGATTTGAGGGAAGCAGAACAAAAGTGCAAGCAAGCAGAAAGTCTTTAAGTGTGACAATTTTAAGAAAGCAGTATAATATCTGAGTGTGAAAATAAGAAATGCTGTTCTAAAAAAAAAAAAAAGTACTCTTTTGAAATATGACAGAATAACTCCTCATACTCTAGTGAATCCTGGGTCTGCCCCAAGGCACCCTCCTGGTAGGATATGCCCAAAACCCAAGACAATTTTTTCTACATGCTTGAAGTACCTCAAAAGGCTTCTTTTCAGCTCTGCCTTCTGGCTTAGCTTTCTTTTCGCCATGACAGACTGGTACATCATCTGCATTCAATTTAGACTGCCTCAAAATGTTTATTGATCACTCATTGTGTTTTCCTACTACTTGTGAAAAAGGCTCACATATTTAAATTTGTCCTCTTGAAATTACAACTCACTTCAAATTTAGATTTGGTAATCCACTCTTTTTTTTTAGCAGAGTACCAGGGCCTTGGAGTTAGAGGTTCAAAATCCTGACAGATTTCACACCCAACTACAAACTACTCTAGTGACTGCTGGAGATCTCTACTCAGTTGATCCAACAGGACCACATCATCTACAAAAAGCAATGGTGAGGTCTGAAGCAGATTTACCTGAAAAGCCTCCACCCCCATTGCTAAAACCAGCAGTTGCTTTTGTCCAGTGACTCCAAAAATGCAAACAAAAAATTCCCACCAAAGGTTTGTATGGGTGATGGGGAAATCAGTCTTCTTTAGCACAAACTAAAGGTTGTCAGTGAGATCATGGTCTGGACTCTGTGATGGTCAATAAATATATGAGTGGAGGTAATCCTAGAGTCTATTTCAGTTGTCATCACTTGGGACTAGAAACAAACAACATTTGCAAGGGAGTTTTCATATTCATGAGGTTTCTCCGTTTCCTTGCATTAATCACAGAGGCTTTGTCACTTGAATTTTGGACATGTCTCAAACTCATCTCAATCCTTTAGTTTCCATACATTTTGGTGTGCTAGAGCTGTATGTGGACTCCTGCACTAGAGAACTCCTATGGCAGAAAACATTGAGACAACAGCCCTAAATGTTCAACTCTAAAAACTACCAAGCAATAATTATTTTTTAAAAACTGGCTCAAATTTGCCTGTCATCATTTCAAAAGTGTATTTCAGTACATTAAATCATAAACATTGGGGTGGTTGCTAAGGTGCGTACAACACAGACTGAGGTGGGATGTGGGCAGTAATATCTCCACCCAAAAGAAAACATGGTAAATGGGCTGTACTGATATAGCGCCGTTCTAGCCAACCAGGATACTCAAAGCACTTTACAACACAATCTGTGCCCTCATTACCCATCCACATGCATTCATACAGCACTCTACCATCTCTACAAAGCTAATCTGAATAAACCATCCTATAGTCCAATCAGTGGTATTCATACACAGATGGGCCACATTGGATGCACTGAGGGGTTCAGTGTCTTGCCCAGATTCACTCCAACATGTGACTGCAGACTGCTGGAACCGAACCTCCAACTGTGTCATTGGAGGATGACTGCTCTAATCACTGAGCCACAGCAGCTCAGAAGAAACAAAACTTTATTTAAAACATACAGACATTAAAATGATTAAAGTATTGTTTCATAACAATCTGCTTCAGATTAGAACCTTCTGTCCAGTATTCTATCCAGTTTTCTCAAGGCCGACTCATCTGTGGAGTTGCTACTGTTTCCATCCATTTAATGGGCTGATAAAAGTTGTACTCACTAAATAGCAGCAGTTAGTAACCAAGTTTTAACCAAATACATTTTGTGTTTGTACAAATGAGTAAGTGCTGCGCAAACTGTAGTATAGCTGACGAAGCTCTAACCACAGTGGCCCCTGGCTGACAGGCCACAAAAAGTCAAACAAAGTGATAGAATGAAAGTAAAATGGGCATCAGTCAGATTATCAGGATATAGGGATGTCCTAATTTGCAGATAGAGCCTTCAGGCAGCTTTAAGACACTGATGTATCAGAAAATGTGCGAAGAACATCCAACTTACAAACCACAGTTGTTAAACCAAGTGTGATCCATGTCCTGTTGTGCTGCAGGCGGTTTCATATAAAGCCATTGCTGGCTAACATTAATACTGCGCACAAAAGAGCCAGACATGCTGTGAAATAAAGCACAGCTACTTTCAAAAGGACACATCCTTTACCTCAGGCCAAACACACACATTCCTTAACAGTCACAACCATGACAGAGGAGAGGACAGATAGCCCCGAGCTACAATCTTGGGAAAAAAAAATTCAATAAATAGCCCAATCTTTCCTCTATTATCTTGCTGCCAAGGGACAGCCATTTACCCAGATGCTATTTACATTTATAATTTATCAGCAACATTAACACAGCGCACAATAGCAGTTCAAAACTTTGTGAATACAACAAGATCAGGTTGTGAAAAGAGGATGGGAGGGAGATGGTGTGAGCACAGTCTCAAGAGGAAAGAATGATAAATGATTTACTGACAAAATTAGACAAGGCTGAGCCGTACATGTATGAAGACATAAAAACCAACATGTACTCACACTTTGCAGGGGAAAAGATAAGAAAAGCAGAATCTTTCATCTGCTCAAGGAATCTCCACTTCAGCTCCTTATCCCATGTTCTCCTTCTGCTCCCATTTTCTTTCTGACTGGCCCAACCCAAGCCTCCAACTGGTGATGCTCCTTTATTTGTGCAACTTTTAATATGCACAGAGACGACAAAAAAGAAAAAAAAAAGTCTGGAACAAAAAAAATCATTAGTATCTTTAATTATTGCAACCAACGTTTTTTTTTTTTTTTTAATGGCTTAGATGGAAAAGCTGGCACTGGTGAAAGTATTCACATGCTTTACTTAAGTAAAGAAGGATTTCAGCATTGTAGAAACACGTTGTTACATGTAACCTTTCTATTTACTTTCACTTAGCAGTTGTTACAAACCCTGTTGTGGTACAACCAGGAGCATTTACATGTGAGGTGGACACGGTGATCCTTCTGCTAGCTTCTTACAACATTGCAGCACCCATAAAAAATGACATTTTGGCTTTAATTTTACATAAATGAAGTCTGTTTGTCCATCTTTATTTATATCAGTAGTCTAGGACCAGTTACCATTACCTCTCAGAAAGCAGTCCTGGTAGAGAGGTAGTACTTTTGAAATTACTTGAGGTATGTAGCTAGCCTTGCAGCAGGGGAGTGCTAAATGTTTCTGACTGATTGACTATTTCAAGTATTGCAAAAACTACTGCATTAAAAGTTTGTCTATGTGTGTGTGTGAGAAATGCAGAATGTAACTAATATTGAAAAAAAGGTTAAAGCTTCATTGAGCTTCATTGCTGTAAAACACTGCTGTGTTTTCCCGACCATAGCCCAATCCCAGTCTTTCTTAGAATCTGAGTCTGAGAACCTTGCTTCATTTGTCTGATTTCTCTGTTTTCTTGTCACATTCTTGTCCTGAAGTTACCGTTTGACCAGCTTCAGCAGCGCACTGTTGAAGAGAAGCGATGCACATCAGTGGAGTTAATTTGCCTAATCTTTAGCGTACCTCCCCTCAGTGTGAGTGGGAATGTAATAAAACAGGGCTGAAAGAAATGTTAAAGGTTCAGGATAATTAGGTTCTGTGGGAAAAAAGGTTCCGGGTAGCACAGTCCAAATGCAGCTACTGTCAGAGCCTGATGATTAAAAAAAGCTGAAGAGGTGACAAAAGACAAATTCATTTACACTTCATACCTAAAGAGTTACAGGCCTGCTGACGCTAGAGCCTCTGACAGAGTACCTATTTGTCAGTGAGTAAACGGCCTTGACATCTTTGTTTTCCTCACTGGTACCTATCCTGTAAGTACACATCCTGTAAGTACTCAACAGTAGAAAAAACTGACAGTAAAATCTTAAAAGCATACTAAATAAATCTGGAAGCTATTACAGAGCAGAGCCTCTAAAAATTCAGTAAAACGTTTTAGTTTTTACTTAAGGTGAAAAAAAACATGTTTCTGATTTTAGATAATAACAAATGTATTTTTTTCTTCACCAACAAGGCACAAAAATTCAAGTTTGCTCAAAATTAAACATTAATTTTCCTTAAGGTTTAGAAACAAAACTGTTTAAGATACCTCAAGGTTAAGACACTTTAAATAAATTCATACTCAAGTGAGTGCTAGCCTAGAACTTGGAGGACATCTGCAAATAGACTACAAACAACAGTAAACCACATATGTTGATAATAAAAATACCTAATAAAACACATTTTGAAAACGAATATCTTCTGAAAATGCAATTCAAAATCCATTTTTATTCAGTAATGTTAAGGCAGTTTGAGACAAACAGGCAGAGAAACAGCAGAGTAGACATAACAAGTTTTCACTGAAGAACATGAGTGTGCTGCAGAGGTGTAGCAATTAAAATAAAAAGACAACTCATCATTTTATGGACCCAGCAGATATAATTCAGTTCTCCAATACTCTTCATTCACTTCATCATTATCTATTTAGCTCTCCTCACCCTCCTCTCTTCTCTCAATAAATTAATGTTACACAGAAGAAGGAAAAGCTTCTTTTTCTCATTTTCTTGCTTCTTACCGCTGAGATACTCTCTGGTCTTCTCGTGTCTTTTTGCTGATCCATTACTCTTCTGTTTAACTTTAATCTGGAGGGTCTTTTCAAACGGTGCCTGCTCTCTTTAGTTATCTTTCTCCATTTTGGCCAGGAAGAACATTAGGATCAGTGCTGATTCCTTTAGGTCTGTCTGACAGGGTGCAAAACAGGACAGTAGCAAAAACTATCTTATTCCAATAAGGCCGATAGCTCATAGTGAAGACTGTTAAGAGTTTTTTTTTAAATGTTCATTAGTAGGATTGTGATCATTTAAAAACATTAATGGACATGTTACTAATTTGCAAAGTTGAACATATGTAGAGAGTAACTTGTAGAAAATAAAACTTGCAAAAGAACTGAATACAATTGCATGCTTCTAGTCAAAACATACCTGATGGGAACAGACTGGAGGTCCCACACACAGTAGGCAGTCGGGTTTTTTCAAAGTATAAACTATGTTGGTCAGATTTAGTGTTTTGTTCAGAAAATTCCAAAACCCTTTTTTGTGAGTTAGAACTACTAAAACAGTCATGAAGTATGTTCTTTTACAAGTTCTAAAAGTCTTTATAACTTTAGAATATTTTATTTTAAATAGGAAAACCAGGAATAGCCCCTGTATGTTGTATGTTACAGTATGTTGGTTGGATGCCTATGTAACTTTGTATCAATTTAAGCCTTTACATTTATTGCAGAAAGTCATTTAAATGTGTTTATTTATATTTGTTCTGACTGAATTTTAATTTATTGTACTTTAAGCTCCCCCACTAACAATGTGATAGAGTTACATGAAGCTGTATATGTGAGGATTTGGATTTTTTTTTGTTTCTGTTTTGGTTTTCTTTATGTTTTCTCTGTGGGTTTTTATTTGTGCTTTCAGTTTGGGTTTTTCCTGTTTGTGTTCCTGCTCAGTATTCACTCCTCCTCTGTCACTCTTTTGCCCTTCTTGCCACGCCCATCTCCACCTGTCCGTAATCATTTCCACTCACCTGTTTCCACTTCCCTCGTTACCCTCAGCACTCAAATACCCGGTCATTTCTCCCACTAGTCGTTGGATCATTGCTTGTTGTTTGCCTTCGCTCCCCGTGTTTCCTCGTTACCTTGCCTTGCTGCGTATTTGAATTTTTGTTAAGTTTTAGTTGCTGCCACGTCAGCTTTTGTTTTGTTATTTTTCTTTAGTTATTAAATTAGTTTATTTTTACCATGAGTCTGCACTCAGGGTTCTTTTCTGTGTCCCGCAATCCTGACAGTATACACCTGTGTACCGTTCCTCTAAAAGTCCCTAAAAGCCCTCTGTCGCCTTGACGAATATTTTAAAAGATGGCAAACTATCTGTGCCTTTAAGGTATTCAGATAAGGCTCTAAGTGAATCCAATAATGAAAAGTTTAATCATTTTATTTAAATCATTTAAAACATAAATAAAAAAAACAATCATCTTGCTTGTTTATAATATAACACAAGCTTATGTCAATGTTTTTTGTGTGTGAACAGAAAGTATTGGAGTAGTTTTGTGTTGAGGGAAAAAAAAAATCTATCAGGAATGTCTGGATGTGGTCTCCAGACAGAATTTTTCTTTTCAGTATTCTTGTCAGAATCCCCACACTATGAAAACAAATGAGATTGAAGTTTGGATTTACTGTTTGATTAACTAATCAGATCTGAAGCTGTAGCCAGTCAATGCTGTCTTTGGACTCTCACAGGGATCAGGGTATCCTATAAGGGCAACTGACCAATTTAGCTAGTATGCATTGCTACTACTAATCAGCTGCCCACAGTTACACTGAAAATGGCATCAAGTGGATGATATTGCCTGCTGATATTGGAGCACTTGAACATTTAAATCTCTTTCAACCCTTAATTTGTTAAATGTTTGAGGAGCAATTGGGAATAACAGACTTGGCTTAGTTAACTATTTGGGGCCAAAATGGTTAAGTGGAATTGGTAAACGTGAGGATAACAATAAATACTTCTGGGGAAACAAGGATAAATTAAGGATAAATTGTTTCAAAAAAATATGTCAAGGGAAAATAATGGACTGTGTTTTCAAATTACTAACAGTGGTGAATGGCTGGTTTCGCTGCAGTAGTTGTACTACAGTGTTGTAACTCTTAGGATTCCAGCCTGTCCCAGGTTCTCCCCCTCCTCTTCCTTTTTTTCTCCTCCCTTTTCCTTTAAGTGGAGCCGTGGGCAGCTTGATTCACTGCCCTGCACTTCCTGGTCCAGCTCATCTCCTGTTCCAGACGGCTCACCTGTGTCAAATTACGGTTTCAACAACTATTTAAAATCTGCCATATCTTCTGACACTTGACTATACTGTCACCTTGGTGAAATAGTAGCCACACATTTTCACTATTTTGTATTCTTAGTGTATGTCAGGAGTATTGTGTTACTTACCTGTGATGCTTTGCTTCTCACCAGTTCCTCCTCTGGTGTGTTGAAGGCTGAATTTTTGACTCTCGTGCTCATGGTTCCTGAGTCCTTATGGTTGTACAACGCTGATGAGTTTCTGCAAGAAAGAAAATATTTACCTGCACTTACCTGCCTACCCACTCTCTATAGATTTCTTCCTGGGACACCTGATCATCCTTGCTTCCTTACTTACTCCTGAAAAAGCAACAAAAGACACATAGGACTTACAGTTTTATACAAATAACTTGTTTAAGGAATCAAATACGAAGACCAATACTTATCTCTTTCCAGTAACAATGCCTCTCCAGCACCATTCACTGAATCATCTTGTCAAAAACCTTAATAGCGTGACAGCAGACACTTTTGCTGCAGGAGAGCTGAAGGTATGTATGCTTTAACTTAGTTTTCCATGTTGCAGTTCATGTATTTTGAATTGTTTGCTTTGCTTTTATAACTGAGTGAAATGAGTGAAAGAGTGAAATGTTCAACAATGAGAAATTTTACCTGGTAATTTAGGGTTTAATTGTGTTACAAGCTTTTTGTATAGAAACATCAATAGGCTGTGTGGTTGTGCTGTCATTTTACTGCATGAATGAAAAAGGCTCAGTGATGACGGGTGCACTTTCCCAGCGATTTAAAGGGTAAAATGCAAAAAAGAAAAGGAATAATATTTTGTACATTTTTTTAAAATTAAGAATAAACAAGAAGAGAGATTATTTCAAGTTGTTGTTGGTGCGTGTTTTGGCAAACTCAGCATCAATACAAATAAATAGTTTTTCTGTTCAACTGTTAGCCCTTTATTTTGTAAAACGTTGCAATGTTAAGTTCTGCTGTCATGAAAGCTTGTACTGTTTCAAAACATGCTGAGACTGACAACACAGAAAATATCAGCATTTGTTCAGATATAATCAGCTTGTTCTTATTGCCAGGGCCGCCGGTTTATCAAAACCCTGGTGCCTCTGAGGTCACACCATGCTGTGAGAAAGACATGTAAGGCAACACCACCAAATCACAGCAGGTTTTTGAACAACTTTGTTACAGAAACCATCTACAGACAGTCTGATGAACAGGCAACCAAACGTCCAATGTTTTAATAAGAAACCCAGGACAGATTAGTCATTGAAAAACAGTAGGTCAGATGGATGCATGTGGATTTCAGTAGCAATTTTAACTTTTAGTTTCATTGCAGGAAGACTCATTTTTTTCTGCTTATTTATATGTTAAATGACTAGCAGGAAAACTAAAATAGTCAGAAATATATAAGCTGAACATAAAATGAATGTATTGAAAAATAAAAACCATCCCAGGCAGTGATGTGTATGTTTCCTTACATAAATGCATACATGTGTGCACACTTTTTTTTTCCTCTGCAGGTGTGTGGTACACACGGATAAATTACCATGCTCACAAGCATTTTCTTCACCCTGCACTACACTGCAGTTGCAGCCAACTGTGTGAATAGACTCAATAAAGCTGAGAATGAGGGAGGATTACATTCTACCTAATAGTTTGCAGATTATTCTCACTTAAAAATTGAATATAGGGCAGACAAATGGATGCTTTAGTATTCTAAATACATATTTATAAAGCTGACTGAGTGGTGGGATTTGCTTAACCACATAAACTCAAACTGCATGTGCCTCCTCACAATGCGAGGTAGAGAGAGAGTGAGCTCTGGCAGACATGACCTTATTGTGAAGGCTAAGAAGCTGCAAATGAATATCTTCTCTTGTCACATTCAAATTCATCGTCTTTATTGAGCAGAAATGTCTGAGAAATAAAGAAATACACTTTCATTGTCAATTTTGTTCATGATCTGAATTTACTGAGGAAATGCACGGACATCCATGCAAAGACTCAAATTAACACTAATATGCCATTGCACATGCAGATTTACAGGGCCACACAAAGTGTCAGAATCAGAACAAATGTTTTAGTTTTGTCTGGTGGAGGAGAGCACAGAGACTGGCTGTGGAGGACTTACTTTATCTTTGAGTCACCCTAAATCAAGAGCCAAGTTACAACTACTGGAAACATGTTTTAATAATGAAATTAAACTACACAATAGTCTGAACCACATGTGGTTAAAGGCTACATCTGTTTTATTTCAGCCTGCTGTAGTCTTCAATATTTATCACCTCCCATTTAGTGGAGATGGTTTGTGTGAGTGTGTCTTTGTGTGTCTGTCCATTAGCAAAATTTTGTATAAACCACTGAATGGATTTCTGAAGAGAATGTATCATATACCACTGGTCAGATTTAATAGAACTTCCAGAAATGTATCACTGGATGTACATCCATAACTGATTAACCTTTGGAGACAAACCGGTTAAAAGTGTCTGCCACAGCTAACAAAAATGGCTATAACTCAAACAATTTTACAGATGCTTGGTCATAGCTTTGTATTTTCTGTAGTGAAGATTCTAAAAAGTGAAAAAATGCAGGAATAGTTATTCGGTGTTAAACTGAGGAAGATGTGCACAACCTTCTGCTGCAGGAAGGAGTTAAAGAATCAGCAGAGGCAGCCGTGCTGTATGATCTGCCAGTTGGCATTTAAAATGAGCAATGATGAAAGAAGGTAGAAGCAGAGCAGGATGTTAAATTGAAGCCCAGACACATTATCTAAACATGCTGCACTCATGAATACGAGGAGCTGTAAATGTCAAGAACAAGTCCAAGATGCTTGGCCGACTAATGTTCAACTGATTCTCCTGAAATGCTTTCTGTGTTCTCTAAGTGGCAGGACGCTTTTTTCCCCCCACTCTGTTTCTAATTGTATTTCTGTTACAGGTTTATCCGAGAGTCTGACGTCTAAACAAATTGTAATGTTTACACACAAAAAAACGTGACATTCTGGCAACAGGGACAAGTGATTCACATCCACGCATTACTTCGAAAAGGTTCAGTCAGGCAGAACTGGGGAAACACCTGAGGGGCGCATCACCACCTCTGCAGGACTTCTGAAGCAAAAGATGTAAGTATTTTCTCCACCACTGGAGGGAAAGTTGTGTGTGATTCGCAGTACGTCTCCTGAGGCTAGAACTGGTGAAAAACTGACGACCATTGCTGTGTGTAGCAGTCATGCTCCAGTTTGCTGCAGCTGTGTATTTAACATGCTCAGTAATGGCCAGGAGTGAAGCTGTGTCTCTGCTCACAGTTCCAGCAGTGTAGCTACTTCACTATCAGCATGAAGCCTTTCCATTCTGCATGTTGACCTGACTTCTATCCGGCTTTTACACACTGATGAAACACTTATTTAGTAGCCTCAAAAACATTCATTACTGACTGTTTCTGTTTTTTTAAGCCGTGCTATTTGATAAAACAACTGACATGCATGTTGTGAGGCCAGCTGTTGTTCTTCTTTATGAATAAAAAAACAAATCATTTTCTTCACAAATTCAAATCTTGATCTCCATATTCATCAGATTAACAGCTGTTGCAAACAAGATCGCTTCACAGAAAGTAGAACAATGCTTGAAGTAATTAAGACAACTGAGTCAAAGACAACAAAATATGTTGATCTTCAGTTTCAGTGGATTAATATACAAAGAAGCAGAAAACATGCAGATTTTAAAGTTAGTGGTTCACCAGTTGCTTAGCTAGTTTTACACTGCAAGTCAGGAAGACACAAAGCTCACAATTTGTAAAATATGTAGGCTCTAAAGTTCTTCAAAGACAGACATTGATATTTGATGGGGGTTACATTGCCTTATGTAAAATGAGCAGCAGGAATTTTACAGCTTCAAAAAGAAATACAAACACGAGTTTGTATTTCTATCCAGATTAGGACATATTATTGGCTTCCATTCATTTATTTACCCTAACCCTAACCACTACCCCTAATCCTAAACAAACCCTAACCTAATCCTAATCTAGTCTGTAATGTTAACCCTCTCCTGAATTTTTATCTACACTTTATCTCTGGCCCTATCCCTAACCCTAACCACTACCAGTACATGCCTAGCTGTAACCCTAACCTAAAGTCAAATTACACCTTAGCCCCAAACCTAACCAACAAAACAGAGATAAGCATGAAACTAAAGAGCAAAAACTGTAATGAATCTCAGCTAAAGTTTGAGCGCAGATCACTGACACCCAACACTGACAAGTGAGCTGTGAGGTAAACAGATTGAAAATGAATATTAGAGCCTGAAAGTTAAAACAAAAAAAGAAAAAAAAAGTTTTACATTAAACTCAGTGACCACTATTGCCCAGGGAGGAGGGATACTCCACAGAGTAGGGCATTATGCTGATTTAAAAATAAGACACAGACAAGGTAAGAAAGATACAGTTCCTTGTTGATGTGGTGTTGCCCAATTGCTCTTATAGAAAAATTACCAGTGGTTAAAACTCTAGAAATTAGAAATCAAACTACCGATCTTTTTGATTGACAGATAGACATCTTTTTTCTTGAGCTGTAGTGCTCCCCATCCCACCCCCAACTTTCAAATCGTATGAGGTTGTTTTGCCACAGACAAAGTTGGTTATCTTGAAACAACCCAGATATCGCTCCATCTTGCAGTGTCATATTGTACCTTCAGGTATTTATTTGATACGTCCCAACTTTGTCATGCACCAAGACAATAACCAAAAGCCCACCCCCAGGCGTCACAAAGATTACTACAGAAGAAAAAGGTCGGGATGGTGTGCTATCATTCATCTCATGACTAATTCAGTCGTGCCAACGCTTTAGGACCTTTTAGGTATGAGCTTGACTTAAGGGTTAGAACTGTACCGAGTTTGCAGTGATGTGATCAAAACCAAAGATGGCTGTCTTAAGAAGAAAAATATGTTCATTGCATGTGTATTGTCTTCAGTTTCCTTTTGGTATTTGTGCATATCTTGACCAAACTGCGTGTTGATATTGATATGTATAACCTCATATCACTTCATATATACTTAGATAAGAGGTGTGCTGCAAAAGATTTAACATTAGGTTATATCAGCTTACAAATGATTTTTACTTTTTTATGTGTCAGACAATAAAAGAATACCTCACTTAGCTGTTACTGCAAACTAAAATGATTGTTTTTATAAATTAACTGCAAAGCCCCTATCACATTTCCCTTTAAAAACCCGCAAAATGCAAAATTATCCACTAAGAACTGTTTAATTACTGAAACAGTCATCTGTGTAGCAGATGTCTAACTGCAGCAGTTGTGTTACAGGTGCCAAAATCTCATGAAGGTGACAGTTCCGAAAAAGCAATAAACAAACATTTGTGAGCTAATTAGAGAAGCATTCTTTGGCATGCCAACATGACCAGACAGATCCAATTAGAAAAGTAGACGCAGAAGCATGAACACACTCTGACAGAAAGGAAAGGAAAAAGAAATTTCCAGTCAAATCAAGCAGATTGCTTTACAGCAAAGAAAAATGACAGTGATTTTGTTAATGCTTTTGTCATTTCCGGTGGTACAGTGGCAGTGCACTGTGTGTGAAAGTGCTCATGAGTGTTTTAATATATATCCCAGAACAGTCGTTAGTGAAATCTAGGGCTCGTTACTGGAGCTGCTTCGTTACAAACTACCATCAAACATGTTGTTTTATTCATGTTTCATCTCACAATACTTAATCACATCAGCTAGCTCCACTGCACAAACATGGCTGACCCATTTCCACATACTCCCATGCAGGAGATGTTTTTTTTTTTGCTCTTGTTTCTTGCCAATTATAACAATTCAATTACTACAGCAAGGAGTAGCAATGGTGCTAAATGGAAAGCTTGGTGGAATGCAATGCCTGCAGAGTAAATTATAGCAAATGAGGATGCAAGGGTGAAATTAAAAAGAGACAAGTTTACAGTAAACAGTTGCTTTTCCACTGATGTTACTTCTGCTTTTTTTCCAGATATTCCTGTGAAAGTAGCCGAGATGATCCACTTAAAATGTGGATATGTGAGAGAGAAAAAGTGCAAAGTTTTGCAATAAAAAAATGTGTAGTAATTATTTTAATGCACAGCGGAATTATTATTATTATTATAGTTCTGAAGTAAATGTCTTTTTCTAAACTCTCCATCAGACAAATAAACAAATAGAACCCCAATTCTGAAAATGATAGGGCATTGTGTAAAACATAAATATGAACAGAATGCAAGGATTTGCAAATCTCATGAACTCATTTTATTCGCAATCATTGTGCCATCCACAAATTCAGTGAACTGCCACTACCTTCTCTGGGCCTAAGTTCATTTAAAATGAACTGAGGCAAAGTGGAAATCTGTTATGTGGTCAGATGAATCAAATTTGTACAATTTTTTTAGAAACTATGGATGCCACGTCCTCCATTCTGTAGACAATATGGACCATTCCGCCTGTTATCAGGCATATGCTAACATTTAGAGCATCATAAAATGGAAAAAGAAGACCCAGGACTGTTGAACAGCTTGAATCTTACATCAGACAAGAATAGGACAACATTCCCTTCAAACTATCCAGCAGCTGGTCCCCTCAGTTCCTAGACATTTACAGGCTGTTGTTAAAAGACGAGGGGATGCTTCGCAGTGGTGAACACTCCCGTCGCATGTTTTGTTTTTTTGAATGTGTTGCTTATTTCCAAAGTGAAAAGCCAACTTAACAGCCCGTCCTAAACAGTTCAAAAATAAATAAAAGTAATTTCTAAAAGAGTCTGAACCAAAGTCTCAATGTCAGTGTTATGCAATCTCATTAATATACATGCTTCACTGTCAAAGAAAAAGTGGGACTCCAAAGAGAAAGTTTGTTCCTAAAACTAGACCACTATTTTCTTTATTATTACTTTCTCTTTAACATTTTATCCTATAATGATTTTTGGGTAACAACCTGACTGCTCTTTTTTACTGGTAGTTTGAACTACCCCTCCTTGTGTTTTCATCTGTCTTGTTCACTCTCAGTAGCTGTAATTACATTCCTTTATGTGTGTATGTGCTTTAGCGCCTTTGTTTTGCTGTAATAATGCTGACAATAAAAGATTCAAGCTTCCCTCTCTGCCTATCATTGTTTCTCTTCAGTAATGATTAAGTGAGTCATGAATTTTGAGACGAACTGATACCATTTAGCATCAACACATCAACCGCAGACTACCTGTGAGAACAGATGGGAGGCGCTCAGTGGACCTGAACAGGCTGCCAAATATTAATTTCCTGAAACTCAAAGGTATCAGCCGTACCCATCTCTCTGAGGATCGCACAACCATACAAGAGAGGAGACGCAAATTTGCTGCATTCAGCTAAGATAGCACATTCATTTAGATTATTAGGACATCTTTTTTTCCTGCGGTGGTTCTGGTGTTTTTGTCTTCTTTTTGTCCTCTTTTTGTGATTTGCTTCTCTTCCTCTCGGCTCCTCCATCTCCTGCAGTCATTACTCCAGTGTAAGTCAAAAGCTCTACCAACAGTGCCAGAGACGGAAGGATGAAGCCTCAGGAGGACTCATTCTGGAGCTCTTCAAAAGGCCCCTTATGCATGCATGCATGCAAGAGCGCACACGCACACAACTTTTCTTTTTTGGGACTTGTTTTGCCCCCAGTGTGGCTGCAGGTTCCCACCAAGTGATTAAAAAGATTTATGTCACCACTTAATATATAATAGAAGCACAAACACACACACTCACACATGAAGACATTTGTATGTGGACATTGAACTACACAACACCACCATGCCCTGAACGATTGCCCCTCCTTTCTTATTGTCTCTAGTGCACCTGAACTATCTCTATTTATACACCGTATGGTAATGAGCGTGTGTCCTCTCTGCCTGGACGTCCTTGGGCAGTTTTGATAGCGTCCTTCCCGTGGTTTGGTGTTTGTCTTTCAGAAGAGATGTGCTTCCATCCATCTGTTTGTTGCATGCTTTAGATTTGCACATTAAAAAAGGGGACTCTGTACAAACATTTTCCTACCTTGGCTCAGGGGGGTATGTTGTGTCAATTAAAGAAAAAGGTGCAGAAACAGAGGAGACAGGAAGACCAGGCTTCCTGATGTTGATCAAATTTCTTATAAAGTGATGTCACATAGAAATCTAGGACTTTAGACAATTCTGGGTGACAGAATATGCTTGTCAGAAACACAAAGACACCAAGCAGCTTTTGTCAGAGCTGGAAAGCTGGAGAAGAGGAAAGGACAATTTGACCTGGCACCAGAATATGATCAATATGATCAATTGTTTATCCTACTTTGCACTTCTGCTGCACCTGAAGACATTACTAAATCTTGTTTAAGATAATTTGTCCCTCTGCAAAATCTTACTTCCATTTTTACCCAGGGGTTGATATGTTGACCCATTTGGGTACAAAATGAATACCACTACACACCCATGCACATAATATGCGCATACAGCACACATGTCAATCTCAAGGCCCGCGGGCCAGATCCGGCCCTGTGTAACATATCATCCGGCCCCCAAGATGACGTTCAGATTTCATCAGGTCCAGCGCTCTAGTCTGGAACAGATCGAGTCTCTGATTCTTATTTTGCTTAAAAAAACTGAGCCTAATTAGTGAAGTTTTCTATTGACAGCCACCAATATATAATTTTAATTTCTGTATGATCCGATTTTTGTTGATGGCTTTTTAAAAAAATCTGTTTTAATGTTAAAAAATTCATTTAAAAGCTGAGTGAGGCGTAAGAAATCATGTGCTAATGGCGTGCTTTTTGAAGTTTGATCTATTTGTCTGTGTTCATTAAAGTATGTTTGCTCTCAATTCTGTATAATCTGTGACTGGGACAAGGTAATTGATATTTCTATATGAATGATTTGATAATACATCTAAAACCAAGGTTAATTTATGTAATTTTTAATAAATATTGATCGTGATTGGCCCTTGGCTAGGACCAAATTTTAAAATTTGGCCCCCTTGCGTCACTGGGTTCGACACCCCTGGCATACAGCATCCCTGCATGCATACTGTGCTTTATTTCACGGTCAGCATTAGTATATACCACATACTGTGCTTTTTTTATGCCAAGGCACCAGAGCCGCACATCCCTGCACAGGATAAAGCTTATTTTATTGCCAAAAAGTACAATTTTCATGACATAGTGAGAAGCCATACATTTTAAAAGGTGTACTAAATTCACATAAAATTGCTCAATCGCTGTGCATAAAATACAGTGTGCCATGCTCAGACTCTCAACAGCGCAGGTGTATTGAAGTGGGTGCTGTTTGTATAAAGTATAAAGAAAGCACAACAAAGATTGCTTGTGCTTTTAAACAAACATTACATTGTCAATATTTAAGGAGCCTAATGCATGGTTTGAAAAGAAATGCATTTTTCAATTTCTTGTCTTGAAATCTGGACTTATTCAGAAAACATGTCCAACATGCCCAATAATAATAATAATAATAATAATAATAATAATAATAATAATAATAATAATAATAATAATAATAATAATAATGACATTTGTGGGTGTAAAGCAGTGATTGGATGGGTACAAAATGGACAAAAGTGTACACAAAGCAGGCTTTAGTGGCTGTGAAGAAACCAAATGGTTTGCTTTTTGTACTCATAAATATGGATACAAAGTGACAAAAGCTGCAAAGGTACAACTTGGCAGAGGGATGAATTGACCTGGAGTCTTCTTTGACACAATGGGAACTGAATTAGTGAATAAATGATGAAACACTCAAAGGATGTCCCTTCAGTGTCCAGCACAGAGATGAAACTGCCGTCTGAGTGAGGAGGTGAGTGATTTGTGAAAAAGATTTTTTTAGTGCTATTTTTCCTTACTTTTTTTTCCCTTCAGCATTAAAGTGTTTTGAGTCAGTTCTAAAAGGTGTTCTTGGTTCTCTTACAGTAAGTTTACCTTGTTGGGTAGGTTGTGTTGTCTCAAAGGTTTGTGTGTTTTGGACGTGTTTTTTATTCAGTTTCTATATTATTGCTATATGCTGCACATCAGACTCACCGGAGCTGTAGACGGATGATGACATCAGATGGTTGTTCATTTCTTCAACTTCTGCTGTTTTTGCTAGAAGAGGAGAAATGAAGCATTGATGCTTAGCTTACCAAAGCTGCTCCAGCTCTCCTGGAGCAGCTTTGTCCCCCTTCAGAAAACATTTCTGGGTGTTTTTGACAGCTGACATTTTGTCTGCTTCTTTACTGATACTACTTCTGATTAAAGCTTATGGTCACATCAGTCAGTCGCGCTGTACTTTCCCTTCACCGGGAGTCATTTTCCTTCTCTGTCATCGTTTCCTCTCGTGCCTCTTCTTTGACTCTGCGTTTTGCTTTCCTTTCAGTTTTCCTGCCTTTGAGATTCCTGTCAAGCTGTAATCATCACTGTCAGGTACAGAATGTCATTCTCCCCCACACTGTGTGCTGAAACACATGCTGGAACACACACACACACAGAGCGCCACAGCGAGATGAGACGCTGGTGTCAGCTGGGAGAAATGGCAGCCATCACTCTGATAACAGCTCAGCGAGACACAATCAGTATGGACTCCCTGCTCACTGTGTCTTTCTGCAAACTTAGGTGTTGTGTTCCTGTTCTTGTGCCAATACTTTTCAGAAAGAAGCAGAGAGAGGGATGCACAGAGACAGCGGAGCTCTGTCACCTCTCAGTGATTTCACGACTCAGCCTCCATATTAGTTATCAGACTCTCTGGGATTTGTGTGTTCACTCAGGTGCATGTCCAGTCGACATTTTTTTTTTTTTTTTTACCAAATTCATTGTGGTTTTGTGGGAAGAAGGCAGCAAAACCATTAGATAAAATGGAAAAGTTGTCTTGCCTCTGAGTACACAATTGGTGTCATATCATTTTTTCTGTGTTTTTTTTAATTCTAACAATCAACTAATCAAAGGCTCCAGAAATGCAGACGCCGCATCATCCTGCTATTATTACAGGCAGTAAACTAACTGCAGATGCTGAATTGTCCCACTTTTCTGATGAGCACTGTAATGACACATTTCCCTGCCACCGAGGTAAAATAGTAATCATGTTTTTGCCTGTATATGTGTGTTTGTGTTTGTGTTTGTGTTTGTATTTGTCTGTCATGTCAGCAAAATACCTCATGAACCATGAACAGATTTTAATACAATTGCTGGAAAGTAATCATTAGACAGACAGCTACAAATAATAAATTGTTGGAGTCAACCCCACAGCACACCAACTTTAGAAAACACAAAAACACTTATAGCTCAGTTTTAAAAAATACTGAGCTACGAGTCGGTGTGATAGTAGCTGAGCATCGTCCCCCAACACATACTCCAAAAGCTAACACATCGAACAAGATCTTGAAATATCACAAGTTTGTGACAAACTACAGTTGCAGGGTTTGACCAAAATGCCTATAAGTCTGTTATTTTTCATTGTAAGATAATATTACCTTAAAACTCTGGCATGAACGGTAAAGGGCAATTTACTGTTTCTCGACCCTATAACACCATATATTGGCTGCTGCTCTTCACACAGTGTTATTGTGCACTATAGAGGTAAGGCTGTGTTGATATACAGTTAATACCTTTTCAGATAGTTAAGCTGCTGTTGCACACACTCTCGTGCACCAGAAACAAGCCCTGACATAAGGCAGTTCCCTCCACTGTGTTTGTTTCATTATTTATACATTAATTTCATGATGAAGCAAAGACTACATGCGGCTGATACTCAGCAGGGAAACGTTCAGTGTGAATCCAGACACTTTACATTCAGGCATAGAACAGAACACACCAGCAGACTCAACACAGGCCCCAGCAATGGCATCTTATTAAAACACATTACCTGAACAATCCCCGTCTCCCAAAACCCATTTAATTCAGCAGTGCTCTGAATTTCTGATCTGCAATCTGTTCTCATTATACTTATTCTCACACTCTTCCTCTTTATCGCCCCCCCCCCCTCCCTCCCTCCTCCCCAACACACCACCATGCTGCCTCCCCTCCTCCCTCCCCCAGGTGGATAGTGTAATTGCTACAGTTTAAATGGCGCTGTGTTTGATCTCACGCTTATCCTCTCCAGCTCCTCGCTCATAAAAGAGATGAAGGGAAGAAACACATCTCCCATGGAATGCCTGCTGAGGGGGGTGCGGTTGGTGTGTGTGTGCATCTTGAGTGAGAATTGCTTCAGTCTGGTCTGATGTTTGAAATAATTCAATTATTGCAGTGGTAGCGGTGGAACTGCGGGCTAGAACACACAAATCACTTCAATCTAAAGCCAATTCCTTCCCATTTAACCTCGATGTATTACACAGACGTTCCTGCTCTGCCTTTTATTACATTCTCATCTGTAGCGCTCAGCGAGCGTCGCGCAAAGAAAGAAGTGGACTGTGTGGCTGTTTCTTCTGTATCATAGAGGGTGACATTAATTTAAAAGAGACATATTGCACCCCTTTTACAAGTTGACACAAGTTTCTGAGATCTTAATGAAATGTCTGATGTCAAAATACAGCATAGTTACAGAATAACAACCCTCCTCTATAGCCTGTCCATGCATCTATTTGTTTGCAGGGGACTGTAGTGGCCATTGTAATACACTTGACTTCACTCCTCCCCCCTCTTCCTGTGTTCTTAAAGATAGTTGTATACACACACACTCCTAAAGAGAATCTTTAGTTTTCAATCTGACAGCCCACAGCAGACTGAAGTCTGAGCGCTCAGCAAACTGTTTTAAGTTTTTTGACACTAATGTTAAGAACTGTTGCAGGTGGTGATGGGAGGGGGTACCGATAAAGTACTTATTTAAAAAAAAAAACCCTCAAATATTACATTTACATGAGTATTCAGAGCCCTTATTTACAGTGCGTATGAAAAGTACTTGTCCACTTGGACCTTTTCTGTTTTTTTTGCTGTCATTAATCATCCATCCATCCATTTTCTTTACCCACTTCTCCTTTCTGGGTCTCGAGAAGCTGGTGTCTATCTCCAGCAGTCACTGTGGGAGAGGCGGGGGACACCCTGGACAGGTCGCAAGTCCATCACAAGGCCACATAGAGACAAATAAGACAAACAACCATTCTCACTAAGACCTAGTGAGTGTATAGTGCATTAAAATGGCGTTTTTTTGTGAATTGATTCTACAATCTTAAACAGAAGTGAAACATGTAAGATTTGAACACCAGGTGCACTGGGAGCAGTCGTCTTAGGAATTAAATGTTTGTCAATTCCATTTAGAAAACTCATGAAGTTGGGACAGCCTTTGTTGCAGTGCTGTGATCAAATTGGCCTTCAAATGCAGCCCTTGAAGCATCCGGCCTCTGAACCAGGACACAGCAGATAGGATCCCTGTGTTACCTAATACACAAAACAGGGAATTATGAATTCTACACGTAAATTCGGTTATGTTCTCTGTAGATTTGCACTTAGACAACTCATCAGAGGAATGCATCTTGAACTCAGATTGTCAAGGATGTTCATCTATAATGCGTTATGAGATCATTTCATTCCACTGTGTATATCTCAGGGTTACAATACCTCAGTAACTGCCGCATTTCTGCAACAGAGGGAGTTCAACATGTGGATAAGGACTCATTAGCAGTCCAATGTTGCACCGGAGTTACAATATAACCTGCCGCCTGTTACTATGGCACTACCTGCTACTGATGCACTGCAAAACAGAAACATGATTGCATCTTATCAGAGTGAAGATTTTGAATAACTCCTGCCATATATCTAAACAAACAAAACAAAACAAAAAACTTGAAAACAATTTCATACTAGTGGAATACCTTTTCGATAGAAAAATATGTACATTTAAAACACTATTTATGGAAAGAGCTGCTGTTTAATCAAACATTTGGTTCTCATCTATTTCCGCCTGAAGTACAGAGTAGTTATTCATGTACATGAACAAAAAACAGTCAAACATTCACTGCGTACTTTTAATTGCACACTATAAATCCAAGTGTTTGAAGTTTATTCTCATAATTTTATTCTGACATTGCACTCAGGAAATCCATCAAATACCATGATTAAACATATTCATACTTGCAATAAAAACACTTAGATTAACCTCAATACTATAACATAACACCGTATTGAATAGTTTAACATTTTAACCTTTTAAAATACCCTTTTGAGTACCCTATAATGATGAGATATGTGTAGAAGTGCTCCTAAACACTTTTCCCAACTTTTCTTACATTTGCAACATATAAAAACAATTTGACAATATATGACCTATTTGTACCATGTGTTTTCATCATTTGCTTTTTGGGAGTTGTTATTCAGTGATTTGGGTGTGTTGTCAAATGGCAGCATTGTTCAGCTAAGGAACAATGTCCGTCAGTAGAACCAGTGGTTTCCTTAGTTACTAATTCTTGAATGTCTTTGCAGACGAAAAGATAATGGATGCATAGAAGGACAGATTTCGATTAATTCATTCATCCATTATCTGCTGCTATTTCCTAATTAAGATTTGGAGGGGTGGGGGTTGCTGGAGCTTAACCTCCACATGGAGACAAACAAAACACGAAACCATGCACGCTCAAACTGACTGCTGGAGACAGTTCAGTCTCCAATCAACTTGAACCTGCAGGAGTACCTGGAGAAAACATGCAAACATGAGGAGAAGATACAAACCCCAATCCAAACTTTCTTGCTGTGAGGCAACAAGGCTGATCTCTAACTTCATGGCATTTATGTGGTGTTTTTTTATTTTATTTTATTTTTTTTAAATCATACATTTGTGCTTCTGTTTAGAGCATGAATCGATTATTAGTTCATGCCATGTCTGAAAAGAGGGCTGACAATGGACCACAGGTGGCTATTCTGCCTGACAAAAGAGAGAATGAGTTGGAATTGAGTGTAAAAGGCCTGTAAATAAATCTTTAGAAACTCATTTTACAGTTTTTTAATAAAAATTTCTGGTAATTTTTTTTAGCAAAGCTAATTGATTTTTATTTTGTACTGTTTAAAATATATGTTAATATATTGTTGTACAATGTTGTGATATGCAACACACCCTGAAATACACAGGCAAAATATTATTATAATTATTTTAATGTTCAATGTTCAAACTACCTCTGCTCTGATAGGAATATATCTGAGAGAATAAAGCAAAAAAAATATGCCCATTTTTTTACTTTAAATTGAACTCACAGCAGTGAATATTTGGTAGGATTTTTTTTGCTCTGGTTTAAAAGTAAACTTTTTTTTCATAAGCTGATCAAAGGTTTGGAGATAATAAATTGTTAAAGCTGAGAGCCATGGACAGTTTCAGAAGAGAAGAGACTCAGGCTGCCTTTAAATTGTCCACTCATTTATTGCACTGCCGAATATAGTAAGTCAGCCATTTTGCAGTGATGTTCAGATTTTAACTTTTCTTTATTTCACTATATAGAATCCTTATAATTGGTGACGTGGTTCAGTTAAAGTAGTGTACAGAGACTGTACACCACATTAGTCGAAACAGACCATAATGCATGTGCCCTGAGCTAACACAGCAGGCTAATGTTGACGTCCACAGCTCATTGTTGTGATTTTCAGACTCTAATTATCTAGACACCTCTGATATAAAATGGTTCATCTCTTCCTCGGTCCGAGCATTGGGACTTGAGAAACTATTGGATAAAATGTGAACTAAAATGTTAAAGTCTAAATATGAAACTTGTTGAAGATTTGCTGAAAATGACAATGTAAAGCAAGCCGCATTTCAGCCGTTATATTGCTGTGTGGCTTGTTTTTGTTATTTGCAGACAAATAACAAACAGTTATTCTGTACAGAAATATTGTGTCGGTGATATTAATTCATAATGTATATTGTGGGTTGTCTTATAGTTACTACTGCAGTCTGTGATTGTGCAACAAACATGTGTAAATAAATTTTATGTCAGTGTTTTGGAGACAGATTATGATAATTACATTTTCTCAGCCAAAACCAGTGAAACTATGTTGTCCATCACCTCACCTTCAGGTGTGTATTCCAACATATCTTGCTGGTATTTATTTATGCAACACCTGACTGTGAATACCTGGCACATAATTATGAAGTACACTGCGTTCAAGTAGTGTTCGAAATGCAAAATCACTGTGCTCACTTCCTATATAGTCTATAATATAGAGACCACAATATAGTGAGCGTGTGAGTGAATGAGTGAACATTTCGAAAACAGACTCAGATATCAGCTTCCGCAGTCTTCAGGGACATGAAAATTAAACCGTTAAGGATATTTTTAAATCTGGCTGCATACTGAATTCATTCCGAAGACTCATATGGAACACCTGACAAGCAAGGTAAAGGATCGATTTTATGTTTTATAAAAACAAATCATGACATTTTCAGAGAGTTTACAGAGTTTTATCACATTTTCCATTTAGAAATTCTATACTTTTCGAGCTTTCATTTAAAAATATTTTGAGTCAATTTTTGAGCCACTTTTTGACATCAAAATGTCAAAACATTTACTGTAATTGTTGTACAATAATGCTGCCTTTTATATCTGTTTGTGTATGTAAAAATAAAGACTTTGTTCCTCAGTTATTGATTTTTTTTCTAAAATGTATTTGGCTTTCGAGTGCATCTTTGAGGATAAACCAAGAGATATGGTTATACTGAAATACTGCTTTCTTTTATTTCAACTATTAAAACAATTACAAATGTTTTTATTGTTTGTTTGTTTGTTTTTTGCCAAAGCAAAATAATTCTTGGTCAGAGTCTGACAAATTTTTATCATTTTAATATGCAAATCTGACTTTTTTCTTGTTTCGAGTTATCATACATGAGCCTAAACGATTAATGTTAAATGATTAAAATTGTTGCATTGTCATTGATGACAAAGTAAAAGAAAACCTTGGTTGTTTGAACAATCTTTTGAAATATTTTTTGGTTTGTTTGTTCTTAGAAAGTGCAATCAGTACGTAACAGAGTGTGGAAACACCTATGTTTTTCTAACATTTGTTTTAATTTTTTTCATATTTATCCAGACGTGGAAAATACTCAAATTATATTCCTTACTTTTCAAGACAAAGTAGGAGTCCTGTTTACAGTGTTTTCTTCCAACAAACCATGTCATATATCGATTATGTCTTCAGTGTTGTTCTAAATTTAAAAAAAAAACCTAAATGAGCTGATGTGTGCCAATGTCTGTTTGCTGAAAGCAGTGTTTGTCAATTTTCTGCTTCTGTATCTGTGCTGCTGGCTTCTGTAAAATGTTGGCAACAGCCACCCACTCAGTGAAAACCTCTGATAGATTGATCTGGGCCATGTGTTTGACTGAGAACAATTAATACTTGTGAACAAGATTTCCTTTTTACACTCAGCATGAGCCTCCATTAAAATCAAACATTGTAGGTTTGAAAGGAAATATGTAAAGCCACTATGAAAAAAATACATTTGTGGACAGTCTGTAAAAAATAACTCCGTTGCATCAGTGAGACAAGGTTCTTCAGACAATGTTTTACTTTAAATACTGCTTAATAAAGCCTCCTTTCAGCAGGAGGCAGCGACTTTAAAAAACATGTCACCTTTTTATTTTAATTATCTTCTCGCTGACGACTCGCACAGCCACAAAAAACCACACAGAGCAGGACCTTGCAGGAGGAGGTGAGGTGGGGCTGGTTTATTAGGCGGAGCAGGGTAGGGAGGGTGGCAGTGATTAGGCACAGAAACCTGTCTGAAATGGGATAAAGACACAAACCTCAGAGCTGAGACAATAACACAGCAGCTTTCCTGACACTAATAGGGACAAACAGATTTGAGATGAAAGAGGGTGTGGGACCCTGAGGAAGGAGAGGGGTCCTGATATCTAGAAGATGGTTTGTGGTGGAAATACATCTACATATTCAGACTGTACGTAAAATCCTGAAAATGAAAACCACCTGGCCTCTGTCAGGATGACACAAAAGATCACCTCCTGTTGGTTTTTCCTGTTAGATTTTTTAGTGAATGTCCTGTGCATATGCAACTAGAAATTAAGACACATCCTGAACATATGCACAGAAATCAAGTAGATACAATAAAGCAGAGGCTGAGAATAAACAACCAAGCAGGCAGCTCTGTGATGACGGACATAGGCACAGTTAAATGAAACAAGCAAAAAGAAATTAGCTCCCATAAAAAGAAATGTCTGTTTATCAGAAATTTGATGACAACATTATGTTCAGAAGGAGCTGAAAGTTAGGGAGCAAAGGCTAAAAAAAGTTGTTTAATGGTGTGCTCAAACAGTTTTATTTAAACAATATTAGTGAAAGCTTTGTTGGAGGAGATTTATTTGGGGACTGAATCTAATCCTTGATGCAAAACAAACTCTAATGAGGTGCAATTGAATTATAACAAAAGCACAAACCAAATACATAAAAGTACCAGACCTGATTCTTTGCTTTCAGTGTCCTTTGCTGTTGTATAATTAGTAGCAAAATGATCATTACAGTTCAATACATAAATTACACCTACCAGCATATCTGTATTATGTGTGCATGAGTCTTAATATTGGACTGCATGGGGGGGTTCCTCTTTACTTTTCACTAATTGAAAACCCAACAAAGAAAGTTTGCTATTTTAAGACAAGCTATTATCTTCTTACAAATCTCTTCAAGTAAATTCCCATTATTTGTTAGACATATCAGTGTTTCAGCATAGAGCACATTGAAAAGGCCTGAAGTCGTACTGTCACTGGACAACAAACCCAGCATTCGGTCACAGTCAAAGGGATGGATCAATCCTCAGAGACAAGAAGAGGAAATCAAGCAACAAAGATACCTGAAGGGTTTTTTTTTAGAGCACTTCAAGTAGTTTGGTAGTTTAACCAAAAATAAGCTCATTATCTCACCAATACTGTCAGGTTTGAGCAAGGCGAACCCACAGCGCAGACTCATCTTTAATAAAAAAAAATAATTTATTAACAAAAGAAAACAAGAAAAACTAAAAGCTGATGTCGCAGCAAAACCAAACTACAACAGAAATCCAGAATGAAGCAAAAATGACAAAAGACATTGGCAAAGCAGGAACCTAATAGCACGTATAAGCGACAATGGACCAGCGAGACAGTGGAGGAAATTACCAGGTTTTAAAGCTGAGGGCAATTAGGGGAAGTGGCCACAGGTGAGTGATTACAACTTAGAACAGGTGAAGATGGTGGCAGGAAGACAAGAGATACACAGAAGAGAAGTGAACGATGACAGGACACAAAGACACAAGGAACAAGAACTGAACTAAGACAAGACTAAACATAGAGATAACTAAATAAAAAAATAAAACAATAAACTCAAAAATACTTCAATTCATGACAAATACTTAGGTTTGATCATAACCTCAAGACCCAAAGTCCCTCATGTCCAAAACTAATAAAATGGAGAAAAGTGTTGAGCTAGTATATCACTTGGCAACCAATTGTAAATGGCATTTGCAAGAGAGTTTTTCAGAGTTTTCTGAAATGTTCACAAGTGTTCTTGATTTCTTCATCAGCTACAAGGCCTTGCTCTTGTGTCACAGGAATTTCAAACATGTTCAGAAAATTTGCTGAGTCGTTTCAGACTCAGAACCCACCTCAAACTCTTGTCAATTTAGTTTTCACGAGTCAGGAAATGTAAGAAATGTGAAACGACTTTATGAGGGGATGGCGACCTTTGAAAATAAATGGTGACTGATTAGAGGCAATGACAACCAGACATTATGGGCACCAGGCCTCACGTGACTCGGCCATAAACAACAACGAGAACCAGACATTACAGGTGCCAGGTGATGGCCTGACATGACCTGGTCATTCTCGATTGCAGCCACAAGAAGACCTGCTGTAGCCTTCAGCATGTCAGCCTGTTTTTCATATAGGCTGGGGTCCTCTGGCAACAGCTTCTGCACTTCTTCTCTGAGGTTTATATTGCTTGAAGTCTTTTGACAAAATGATTGTTGGACTGGGGAGGAGCCTAGCATTTATACAACCTAGATTTCTCAGTTGTCACATATAACTACTTCAACACTCTTGCATAACATTCTTGTGACTGTTGAGTGGCAGTTGCAAATGTAAAAAAATAGATTTTTGTGAGGATTTCATGTGAATACCGTTGTGTAACAGTGTCAGACCAGTGAGATGGTGGCCTTACCGGCAAAACTTTAGAAACAACATGTGGTAGAAATCGATTAATCTTATTTGGAAAGGGACAAAAAAAAAAATCAACCATCAAGAAAGAAAGAAAGAAAGAACAGTACAGGACCCAAGGTAGTCAAGGTCTCATAAGGTAGCGTAAGTGGTTCTGCTTTTGAAATGCCACGCGCTCAAAGCGCAGACGTGTGAACACAGGTAAAATATGAGGAATGTAATTTTCCATTATGCTTTTGTCTCTTGGTGTTACTGGACTTACAGACTTGCGTCAGGAGTCAGCTATACAGGTTGTGAAATGTCAGGCTGCATACAGTGAAATATTTCATATACTTTCAGATTACGAAACTATGCAGACAGTGTGGTTGCACTCATGGTCCTGTTCGCTCTAACAGCTTCCTTCAAGTTTTCAACAACCCCTGAATCATGTGGGTGAAAAACAGAAGGTAAAAAAAAAAATTCTGCATACTTTTGTTTCACAGAATCCGTATACAAAAAACATTCTCTTGAGGTTTTCATTATTAAATGTCAAAAAAAACCTGAAAGTATCCATGTCCTTGGTTCTTTGTGACAGTACACCAACTTGCTTCATGTTGGATCGTGATTCAGACGGTGTGAATCTAATGTCACCGTGCACGAGAGAAAGATGAAGATGGGAAGAAGATTCCTTCTAAATGTGTGGCGAATCCTGCTGGCAGCTTATTTATCCTGCCAGCAGGACTTCAGGAAAACTGAATAATTCTTCAAGGATGGTGATTTGTTTCTTATATCCCAAAGGATGGAGGTGGAATTGGAGCCAGTGAGACGCAACAAATCAATCAATTGCCTTTTTTATTTATTTCTCGATAAGCTGAAGACAGAGCTTCCTCTGTTACATTGCAACATAATATTTCATTAATTTAAGATTCAGATGTATTTTAGTGTTCAGAATATCTATATTTAGAATGAAGTTTACAAACAAATTATGTTGCAAAATACCAACATGTGGTAAGTACATTTGACAGCAGCTCTGAGTTTCTTTTAGTCTTGAGATCAATATTTTTCAAACCTCTGGCTGGATTGATAATAAATGTAGAAGGATTTGTATTTCATAAATAAACAAAAGATTTAGAGTATGGCAGGTGTGGGAGATTAATTATTATTATTTATTTTTAAACATCAGGGAGTCAAAGAATTGTTTTTATGTGGTTGAATCATCTCTTAATCTGATCTCCCATGTCCTTCTAATGAACATTTAAATCCATGTTTTTTCACACATCAGATTGGTGTCAGAAACACACACATAAGCAGACGCTGTACTGGCAGATGAACATGTCCGTGACTATGGCAGACATTCTGACTCTGAACAACGCACAACTGAATCCACACACTGGTATTCAAACTAAATGGCTTCAATTTTGTTTGCAATTATTCAGGCCTCTGCACAAATACTTACAAACACTTGTTTTAAAATTCTGGAGTGGTTATGCACTAGCAGTATTCCTGTTCTTTTTAGGCACTTTCAGATGATGGGAGCTGTTTGAGAGTTCTCATAATCATTCAGAGTGAGGAAATGTGGGCAGTTTGTCCTTCAGCAGTCTAAGCATAAAGCAGCATGGAAACCAAAGCCAACCCTAACTATAAGATTTATCAAAAAGGACATTCTGGAGCCTAGTCCTAAAAGTAGACAGCGTGTCAGCCCCACAAACACAAAGTAGAAGTTGGTTCCACAAGAGAAGAGCCTGAGAACTGAAAGCTCTGCATCCTGTTCTACTTTTAGAAACTCTAGGAACCACAAGTATACCTGCAGTCTGAGAACGAAGCACTCTGTTAGGAAAATATGGAACAATAAGATCTTTATTATAAGATGGAGCTTAGTTGTTGAGAGCTTTGCAGGTTAGAAGTAAGATTTTTAATAATTCTATTCTGAATTTGACAAGAAGCCAATGGAGAGAAGCTGTCAGGAACGCGGGACACTGAAAAGAACCCTGAGTGCAGACTCATAGTAAAGAATAAACTGATTTAATAACTACGGAAAAAAAAAAAAAAAAAAAAAAGCAGCAAAACAAAAACAGAACGAAAACCAAAAAAGCACAGGGGAACAAGACATCAGAGAACTAAGGCACGGAGACAGCTACAACCAACAAAGGAAATACAATGAACCAGCGGATAGTGAGAG
>NC_051443.1:9846899-9859227 GCF_001649575.2 Kryptolebias marmoratus | reverse complement strand
TAAGTATCCGTGAACCCACAGCTCCGTGACGTGGCAAAGAATCTATAAACAAGAGGCATAGAGAACGTAGTCAAAAAGTTACCAATCTTGGTTAGAAACAGTGGCTGCGAATCTAACCCAGGAGGTTCGATGCTCCAGCGAAGGTCTGGTCTCAACTGGAGGCTTAAGTACTGGCAGTCCTCATTATCCTGATCTGGATCACCTGTGAAAGTAGGAACTAGAGGAGCCGCCCCAAGGCGGGGCTAAGAACCCAGATCCCTACACTCCTAACTCTCATCAGAACTCTGGCAGGAGCATTTTGGATCAACTGAAGACTTTTTAAAGAGTTTTTTGGACATCCAGATAATAAAGAATTACAACAGTCCAGCCTAGAAGTGATAAATGCAGGTGATAAATGCAACTACAATGGCACCTCTGACCATATTTGGCAAATTAGACAAAACCTTTAGAGCAAAACATGTACAATGTTTTATGACCACGTAGGACATATTACCTTCGAGATATGTAGTGCGTGGTACAAATAAAGAGTGTGTGTGTGTGTTTGAACTGTCCAAATCAGTCCCTCTGTCCTGATTTGTGCAGACTCCTTCTTTTACCTGGCAGTGTGAGACTGTGACATACACACTAGTGTTGCCTGAGGGAGTGGATGGGCAAGTGTTTTGACTTGATTCAGATCCAATCATTTGAAGCTCATAGCAGACTCTAAATCAAGCTGGACTCCACCTGAGACACTCAAGGTCCATCAGAGGACGCAGTGAGTCTGCTTTAGTGGATCGTGCAGTTTCATTTCAAGCCAAAAACAGTTACATCAAAGAGCAAAACATGTTGCACAGCTGCTAAGCTTAAAAACCCATGAGATGAGTATGCTTGCGTGCATACTATCAGTGCAAATGTCACAGAGTAGTTTAAGGCAATCCTCCAGTTTGTTGAGGAATAAAGATATTCTCTTCCTATAAAAGGGGTTTGAATGTATCTTTGCCAGAATTTCTTCTTTAGTTCTAAAATAAAATCTCCAGCCACTAAAAAACACCATGGGGGGTCTTCTAATAAACTTTAAAAGGCTCAGTCAGTAAACAGAGAATTAATATTACAATAATTACCAAGAAAACAACTCATATTGTTGTTCAAGAGCCCAAATAGGTTTAATTATTTGAACATTTGACATCAATCAATTCTTTCTTTCTTTTTTCTGTTTTTAATGGATCCAAAACTTTGAGTTGACACTTATTGTTTCAAGCCCAGATTCAAACCTGCTGGGATCTGTGTTTTTGGTTACCTTTTAATAGGCTTTTGTTTAATTTTCTCCTAGTGTTTTCCCTCAGAGAATCTCTGCATCTGCCTCGCCTACTCTCACATGTTCCCTGTCATCTTCCCCCGGGTGTTTCAGTTCAGTTCCTGTCCATTTATACCAGGGGTGGGCAATCCTGGTCCTTGAGGGCCACCATCCTGCA
This sequence comes from Kryptolebias marmoratus, assembly GCF_001649575.2. NCBI lineage: Eukaryota > Metazoa > Chordata > Actinopteri > Cyprinodontiformes > Rivulidae > Kryptolebias > Kryptolebias marmoratus. The sequence goes on along the minus strand of NC_051443.1, from coordinate 9,857,776 downwards.
TATTTTACTTGTTTCCCTGCTCCAACACACCTGATTCAGAGGTTAAATGACCTCTTCTTGTTGTACAGAATCCTGTTAATCACTCATTGATTCAAATCAGGTGTGTTGGAGCTGAGAAACAAGAGAAACATGCAGGATGGTGGCCCTCGAGGACCAGGATTGCCTACTTCTGATTTATACCCTCTTGTTTCATCTCCTGTTGTGCCTGCTGGTTTGGGTAATTTTTTTCCAGTTTTGGCTCCCTGGTGTGTTTTAGGGATAATAATAATAATAATAATAATAATAATAATAATAATAATAATAATAATAATAATAATAATGTCAGGGTTAAAAACACATGATTCTCAAAGGTTAGGCTTTGTTTCCAACATGTAGCAAGTCTGTAATATTTACAGTCTCCTGAGAGCTGGTGGTAATTGCATTTCAGGAGAAACAGCGGAAGAAAAGCAATCTGTTGCAATGTTGCTTTCACAAAAAGATGGCAGGTATGCTTAGTCTCTGCCAGTGATGAGTGTCAAACATGGCTGAATCTACAAAAACTGTTAAAAATGTGTGAAAAATCCAGTTGTTGCTATTTTACATTGCAAACACAATCGTATTATTACAGAACATTTCAATAGATAGTGCTTCACACCTGGATATTAAAATAACCTTAAGTAATTAACTTGCAGAGTATTTATAGCAGCCTACCAGCACATTATTTGCTTTATGAATTTGACACTGAGGCAAAGTAGATAGTGGATGCAAATGGTGCACACAAAAAAAGCAAAAACTAAGTCTTGCATATTTTTTGTGACTCCCAGCTTCAGACTTTTAAAACCTGGAGACAAAATTAGTGTAATAATTTCTTACTACATTCATCATTTGTCTTTCCTATTAACCTTCTTGTCTCCATGCCAAAATAATACAAGAATAAAATGGCCCTGTCTTTATTTTAGTTCATTTTTAGCATTAGAAACAAAATCAAAATTTTGTTCAGCATGTTGGTTTAGTTTGAAATTAGGAATGAGCATAGAAGAAATATTTCATTCAGACATTTGAAGTATTTTATGCATTTGCTAGGATAACTGGTATGACTTCCTTCAGCTTTTCAAATATCTGCTGTTTGATAGATGGGACAATGTTCCTGACTGTTTTCATCAAGAGAGTTTACTCTAAGAGTGTGCCTTAAAGAATCCATGCAAGTTTGTGTCACAATTTGTATTTTCCTGTTTGAACTCCGTAGTTTATTGTGTTTTTCAGCTTATGTTATCAGTATGCTTCTGCATTCTTTTTCTTTATTTATTTTTTTATTTATTTGGTATTTAGTTTTTTTTCTGCATTGCTCTTGTGTATTTTTCTGAAGATTTTGCTTTCTCCTTTTTTTTGCTGCCAGTATGTTTTCAGCTATAAAATTCAGCTATAAATGAAGTTTTTCTGTTTTGCCATACCCATTTCCCCGAGTTTCAGTGTTTGCAGTGGCTGCTTCACCACACACACCTGTCAGCCATTTGGAATCATCCCAGCTGTAGTCACTCAGTAAACACCCAACCCAGTAGCCTACTTGTACCCATGTTTTTGGTTTTATTTTTTTTTTTTTTTTTTTTTTTTCTTTTTTTACATGTTTAGTTGTCAGTTCCTTGCAGTATATTGCCCTCATCTTTTTCTTCCTTGGGCTTTTAGGTACCCTAACACTGATGTGACATAATGAGGCCTCGTTTGCACAAGTCACGTGATTTTTGGTACGCTGACAAATCTCCCCGGGCTGCGAATGTTGGCAGACTGGTTGCCGAAAATGTGCAAATTTTTCTTTGCAGTCTCACTGAATTCTGAGTATTTGCCAGTGAGGCTGCATTTTATCCAACTAGCTTTTAAAAATCATGGCCTGTTTTTGGGCTCGTTTTGCAAAACTGCATTCCTTGTGAAGCACATTTTGTATTTCACCTCTGCCCACATTGGCTTGTTTTGTTACCACCTTGGGAATCGTCCCCACAGTTATGACTTAATCTGCTGGAGTACACTTTTGAAATGATGATTCCGCAGATTTGCACCAGTTTTTCAATAGTTATTATCATTGTGTTTTCTGTTTGTTTGTATGTTTTGTTTTTTTGTCCTGGGCATATTGCTTCTGATCTCTATCAGAGGAGATCTAATAATAATACAGCTTTGGCACTTTATGACAGGTTGGAGACGCCCATGATCCAGTTCAGATGAGTTAAAGACAGGTTGGAGACTGCAACCTGTCAACTCTAACTATTTTGAGAAAAAAATTGTCAGGCAAATCTTTTGAACTTGCTCAAAACTCAAATGACAAGTTTGTATACATCTGCGAGGAAATTTAGAACCCCGCGAACATCACAAGACACTCTGGAGACTCCCTCATAAATGCTGTTTGTCAACTAGTCGCAGTCCAGTGAGACACCACCTTTATAGGAACTTCTCAAAAAGTTGAGCCTTTTAAAGATTTCTTAGGAACTAACCTGAGAGAGGGTGTGAGTCGGTAATTCATGAAAACCCATAAGTCACAAGTTGGTAAAGAGTCTCAATCATTTAACTCAAGGTAAGCGTTTGAATAGAAGGCACCTGGCTTATCCTCACTTGCCATAAAACAATTTTTCATTTCAGTTCTGAATTAAAACCAGAATCCGTGAATGAGAGATGAAATATTTTGAAACAACTGGATCCTCCCCCATCGTTACCAAACCTCTGGAGCATGCGGACGAACAAGAGCCATAAAATGAACCTCCTACTGTATTGTTATTGAATGACCAGCCCTACCAGCTAGACCACTGCCTCCACCGACCTCAGCTGACTCAGCAGGATGCACCAGAATCAGCAGACCCTTCAGTGGGGGGAGAAAAGTCTTTAGCTTCAGTCCACATTACTTGTTATAACTCAACCATTTAAAGTCACAAAAACACACTCATATTCCGCATAATGCAGAACGCACTGAACTGCAGACTTTCCTAAGCTCAGTTTCACATACTGTACCTGAGGCGAGGCTCAGATCATGGCATTATCAGCCATAAGCACGGGAAAGAAAATGAATACATTGCTGGAAGAGATATGAGGGAGCAGAAAAGGGCTATGAGAAAGATTTCATATCTTCTTTCTCCTGCGCTGGAGTGCACCCTGTTAGAAAAGAACTATATTTAGTCACAATAATCTATTAAAAAACTCAATTTTAACTCAATTAAAGCTTCTCTCCCTGTCGGTCATGCCTTTGTTGCAGTAATTGTCAGACTCTGCTTCTCAGACTCAAGTTCTTTGAACATGAATCGTACTGGAGCTTAAACCTTCAGCAGAGCGAGGGGGAACATTTTAATTCAGCCACACAAGAGGAAAGAGAAACCATGACAGAGAAGCAGGTAGGAGTGGGTTTGAGAGCCTCCAGCAAGGCATGCCAAACACACACAAACACACGCATTTGCAGAGGAAAGTGAATCTATGCAAATTGGTGAGCTAATGAATTTCTGAATTCCAGCCTTGGCTCCTGTGATGATAATGAGCTTATTTTGGCATGAGCTCATAGAGGAGTGAGAAAATGAACAAAAATCACACACATACACACACAAACACCTCAGTGATCTAAGCCAAGCAGAGCTCCTGCTGACAGCAGCTCATCACACCTCAATTCCCCTCTCCCTCCCTGGTTTGTTGTCTTTTCAACCCGCATTTCTTCTTCCTGGTGCCACCTGTGTAAACTCGTTACCACATGTCCACAAAGGACACAACAAAGATAACCACAGAGACCAGCAACCTTGTTTATCAGCAGATTGTGCCCTCATCTCGGCACACAAAGTCCAATTTGTGTTCCCCTCTGGTGAGTGGGGTGTAGCGTGTTTTCACACCGCTGTTAGTGTGAAAGTGTACCATTTTTGTGCCTTCCTCAGCCTCATCAGTTGCTCATTTTACATGAGACAACTTGAAATGTCTTTTTTAACATCTACAAAACCTAAAGAACACCTAGAAGTAAACAGTAATATTTTATATTTCGCAAATAAATAACGAACAATTGTTTTCTACTCAGCCCGAGAGTCTTCAGCTTTTGAAATTCTATCATCTCCACTATTTTTTTCTTTTTTTTAACAAAACCTGGAAGTCATCTGGTCCGTCAATTAATACAAAAAAAAAAAAAGCAGAAGAAGAAATACATGTAAATTAGAAAATCATTAAGTGTGTTTTAATCAAGGTTTATAAAAAAGAAAATACTGTAATTGAGAAAAATACAGTCATACAGTTTTTACCCTTTAGGGTTGATTCTTGCTTTTAAAAACGGCTGACATTTATCAGGACGGTTGTAAAGACTTTGTGTAGACTAGTTCTCATGAACAATTACCAATACAATGGACATGATTATTACACAAAAGAATAATGAAAAAAATTATAAAAAAACAAACTTGAATTCATTATTTTCCCATATAAAAAGCTGTTTTGAAAGTCTTAAGTGGCATGCTATTAACTAGTAAACACATGAATGGAAAACAGCCACATGAACAGCTAAAACATGCTGCAAAAGGCCACAGTTTGAATATTTGAGCCCATTAGTCAGTTTCATCAGTCTCCTTCTAATAAGTTCTTTTAAAAAGCTAGAAAAAAATCATTGGGCAGAACTTGGAGATGTTTTAGTCAATGAGGGGTCACTGAACAAATTGCTCTCCATCATGGACACCCCTTCATGACACCCTACAAATCCAGCAAAGCTATTTTTGCCACAGACTCACTCAGCTCTGCTGCCACAGAGAACACTACAGGAAATAATTTCTCCCATTTGCAATTTCACTTCATAACAGCTCATCTCTGTCTAACAGATCATCACCAGTTCATTTATTTCTGTTCACAACTACTGTAAAAATATTATGTTCAGTGTAGCCTGCCATCATCATACAGTGCTACTGTATATATGTAAATTAGGTGTACCCTGCCATTACTACACTACCTGTGTCTTAATTTACACCTTTGCTCTTAATTTTGAACTTGTCTGCTGCTCTGACAAATCAATTTAGAAACAAACTCTCTAAAAAAAAGCTGATGATAAAACTCATACTCACCATCAGTGACCCTCTCTCCACTTTTCATGTACAGTGGGCAGGAAGCAATTCACGTTTCTTCTCATTGTTTCTTGGAGACAAGGACCAAGCTGTTCTGTTGACATGACACAGCAAACTTTTGGGCTCCATAAATAAATGGTTTAAGACACACTGTAGAATGATGGACTCCAAAATATCTTGAAAAGACCTTGTAGGTATTCCCAGATTGATGAGCAACAGCAGTTGATTCTCTAAGGTCGTTGCTGATGTCTTTCCTCTATGGCGTTGTGGTAACACACACCTGTATGCTCCAAACCAAACCAACAAACTGACAAACTCCCACTTTTAAAAAGGTGATCAGACCTGCTGATGATCAGCTTGTTTTTGATCAGAATCACCCAGCTGCCACTTTCCCTCTTAAATCCCATGGACTTAGTTTTTCATACACAGTTTTTCCATTTTGGCTTTATTTTTGTTTAATTAGTATTGATATGCTGGACTCCGTTGGGTGTTTTTGTACGCTGGTAAAGACCAGATCATCGTTATTATGGGCTGATATGTAAAACCCTAGAATTGAACAAGGGTGAACTTTTTTTCCCCATCATTTTGAATGATGGCAAGTAGGATGGATCCCTGGGTGTTTAAGAAGAATTCTTTTATAATTTATTAGGGAAAACATGCGCTCTATGAATATCATCTTAGTAATTGATGCAGGCAGATACTTAAACACACATTTACAACTGAAAAGAGGTGACAGTCTACATCATCGGCTGCTTGAGTTGAAGCGTCTTAGAGAAACTCAGAGACATGATGACACACACACACACACAGGATGAGCAAACTGTTAACACACGGGCCGAGTGAAAGCAGGATGGAAAGAGCAATCGATCAGCAGACAATGAAAAACCGATTACAGGCAGCCATTCAGTTAAAGACCTGTCAGAGTGAAATTCAGACGCAGCTGAATGATGATCATTTAAATTGAGTTTTATTGAAGATTGAGATGGATTTTAAAATAAGAAGCTGAAATAGGAACACCATCAAACACGAGACTACAATGAAAATTATCTGATGTATCTGGCATGCCTCGAGATTCACTGAAAGGTTTGTGCTGCTGTTTTGAATTACAAAGAACAACTTTTACACAACTACTAAAATGTTGTATGAATCATACCAACTGGAATATTTATTGGTCGTTATATCTTCACTTCCTCCCAGATAAAAATGTCCTCCTCATTTCTCTACATCCAGGAGTGGAACCAAAAACAGATTTACATTTGTTATGAACCTGAGATGCACCTTTGATCATCATATTTGTACAGCTGTCTTATTTTCACTTATTTTTTTATTACAGTTTGAGTAACTTTGCACATTGTTGTAAGAAGCCAGAAGGTTCACAACTTTACACTTAAACTGACAAATATATAATCTATTGTAAAAAATATCTTGAAACAAACCTGCAGTTTGTCATGTTGGGTGGAGATGACGGAGACGAATCCAATGCGCAGACTCATTTTAAAAGGAAACTAATTTATTAACTAAAGAACAAACAAAACAAAAGGCTGACGTGGCAGCAAACAAATAAAAACAAACTAAAACAAGAACTAAAACGAGAACTAAAACGAGAACTAAAACGAGAACTAAAACGAGAAACAGAAATATGAACAGGCACAGGACCGGGAACGGGCAGGACAGAAACATACAGAACACAAACATCTACAAACAACAAACAAATGGACCAGCAAGGTATGGAAAGAGTGACCGGGTTTTAAACACTGAGGATAACGAGGTGAGTGGGAACAGGTGGAATGATTACAGAGTCAGGACAGGTGTAGATGGGCGTGGCTGACAGGCAAGTGAGTGACTAGGGAAGGGTGAAATAAAACATGAACATGAGACAAAAACAAAAAGCAAATCCAACCAAATAACAGAATAGAAACAAAACAAAAACACAAACCAAAGAACTTAAATAAAAATAAAACATAAACAAAACCCAGAAAAAAGCCAAATCACCACACAGTTCTCTTGTCTAGATGGGTATTACTGAAATGCCATAGGAGTTTAACTGGTGCACATTCCAGTTGTTCTTTATTTATTGAAGTAATACTTTCATTCAATTGGCAGAAGATTAAACACAAACAGTGGGTGAGGTGAAGGGATTTTTATTTATTTATTTTTTTGGTTATGATTTTGAAGGTTCTTCTTGAAACTGGTTTATAAATAGGTGAAAATGGAGGAAGGAATTCACACACGATTTCTTCGCCTGAGGGAGTGTGTCCTCTGCTAAATGTTTTTTTCATTGATGTGCAAGTGGGCATGAACTCGGTTTCTTTCTTCTTCTAAACTTTACAGTGTGATCTTTAGTTTTGACACTAAGAAACAGGTTGTTGTCTCTTCACCTTCTCACCTTTTCACCTCTTCTCCATGAGGCACCAACATTTCTGATGAGTCTTTTCACAGCTGTATCACCAGCAAACACAATGGGCTGATTTGTGGTGAATTTGGCTGTACAGTCTTGTGTGAGCAGAGTAAAGAACAAAGGACTCAGCACACATCCTTGAGGGGTCTCTGTGGAGCACGATGATTTACTGCTGACAGACATTCTTTATAGTCTTTCTTGCAGGAAGTCCAAAACTCAGTTACATTGTGAGGTTTGCAATCAAACCAGAGAGAGCATCATTATAAGCTGCTGTAGGATGATTGAGTTTAAAGCCAGAGACTAGTCGATGAACAGAATCCCAGGATTGTGCTTTTTATTTGGTGCAGCATAGATAAGTTGTGCTGGGTATGTGTGACTGCATCATATATGGATTGTCTGACACAATTTATAAACTGCAGGAGTTTCGGAGAGGTGGGAAGTGGGCTTTATTACGTCTCATGACTCATCAGAAGCACGAATCTTCATAGATCAGTTTCACAGGCCAGTAGTCATACAGACAGGTTACAGTTGTATTCTTTAAAAAGAAAAAAAAAAGAAAAAGATGATGGTGGACGTTTTAAACAGCACTGTTACGACAGCCTGCTGAAGACAGATGTTAAAGCTGTCTGTAAAAACACCTGCTAACTCAACCAGACTTTCAGCATGTGATTTGGCAGTCCTGCCGCTTTAAGTGGATTGACTCTGCTTGGTGTCCATTTCACGTTAGTTATACATTCAATCTTAGCACCTACTTAACCTTAATAGGGTAGTTTTGTTTTCTGGTTTGTTTTTCAGAGCTTCAAGCCAGCAACAGAATTTATTTAATCTGTCTGGGAGTGAGGTATTATTGACCTTCACTAGCAATGACATTTTGTATTTTATTATAGCCTGAATCTCATGGCGCATGTGCCTTGTGTTCCTGGAATCACAATATTTGTCAGAGATTGAGCTGTGGCTAATGGCCATGGAGTGGTTAGTTGTTATTGGGCCTATGGCAATGAATGGGGCTGGGGCTGAGCGTGCCCTCAACCATGGCCCTCATTCGTTGATGCCAACTCTCATGGACTCAAGATATTTAGCTTCTTTGGGGTTCAGACAGACAGAGTCACTTACCTAACTATCACAAAACTGGTTTCACTGTGTTCTCGTTTTCCTGTGCCAGTTTGTCTTTTTCTCATACTGCAAGTGCTCCAGCCCTATTATATATTATATGGTGTTAGCCTCTAGTGTTTTGAGTTTTTTTTCTAAATCTGCCTTAGCAATTTGGGTATATCTGCCCATGTGTCTGACCTCTCACATACAAACTTTACTTAATAACCCTTCAAAAACTGGAATGTATCTCGAGCTGAGTCCAGAACAGCTAGTTCACTGTTTCACAACTTTTCAATTGTCCTTTGTCAAAAGTGTTATGTTTCAATTTAATCCAAAAGCAGCATTTCTTTTCAATTTTATTTCATACTTATGCCTAACCTAGTTGCACTTGTTTCTTTATGACAAACCTTTTATTGTTTTTCCAACTATGTTTTAAAGGCATTAGTTTTAGAATTAGCGCTATATGATCAGCAGCCTAGGACTAGAATTAACAACATGAAAATAGTCTCCAAACTAGCCTCCAAATGTCCTGCTGGAAAAGTCTACCAATAAGAAGCATTACCAGATACATAAATACACTGAAATTTCATTTTACAATCTGACTAACGCGTCAGAGTGATTGGCCTGATAAAAACTATTTGCTCCCATCAATCATCACAAGCCCAGTAGATCTCTCCAGTGTGCCAGTATTAAGTAGTCTTAAGCCTTAAGTTAGGAAACAATGCTATGAACTGAAATTTATGGAAATGTTCACCTATGGTTCATACATTTTACATGTGCTATACGACTTATCTCAAACTGAATGTTTATACAGTTAAGTACATATATATATATATTTTATATACACAATATGAACACACACAAGCACAAAAAATACCATGAATGTTAGAAATGCCTGCAGAAGGAAGAGAGAAGTCCCTATTATGAGCCATTACAGATGATTTGAAGTCATTATGAGCACTCCTCGCTGCAAATGGGTATCATTGTGTGAAATGCTGTGGCATCTTACAGACCTGTCCAACTGTCAGAAATAAGTAGAGTGGAGAGCAGGCGAGTGGCAGCAAGGCCGGGAACTGATGGGGGGAAAAAAAGAGAGAAAAATAAAACAGGAAAAGTTGAGCGAATGAAAGAGAAAGTAAGGAGAAGAAAGTGAAAAGCTGGGCTATTATCGTCAATAGCTGGCCAGCCTGGGTTATTGCCTACCTGATCAATCTGAGATAAGAGTTCGGCTCTGGTCAATCTTATACTCAGTGCTGAAAAGCAAAAAAAAATAAAAATAATAAAATAAGGCAAGCTTCGGCACACATTTAAGGAACAGCAGGAAATGGAGCAGCTGCATACTGTTTCAAGGAGGGGGAGGCAAGGAAATGTTTATTGTATTTCTTGGAACATTTAATAGATTTTCAAGGGCAGACAAAGAGGTTGTTTCTGTCTGAGTAGCTGTGGATGGGCTGTTCTTGCAGATCCATATGATCACAACAGGCTCAAAACAGGATGCATAACAGCATGTCAAGAAGTGCAGGAAAGCTGGAGCAATTGGAACAGCATTTATTTGCAAAAGTAAATACTATTTTCTGCATCAGTTGACTTCAGATTCCACTCACCAGTGTCATCAATATCTTTCTTTTGTGTTCTTTGGAACCACTGATTTCCACTGGATATTTATCGCTGAGGATTTTCTTTTTGCCTGACTGATACCTTTCAACAGTGAGATCATTTTGATGCCCTGTGAGCTTTCTGTGACCCATAGGATGATGTCTGTATGATGCAACCGAGTAAATGTCAGGGAAGATTGCATTAGAACAGCTGAACTTTATTTCAGGTTGAGCAGAGTCACTCCAATTGATGGAAGGTGTGCTCCCAAGAAGACCGGAGGCTGTAATTAATTAATTCAAATGATGCTTCGTTCAAATTATTAGTTTCAGTTTATTTGTACAAGACTTATCTTACATTAAAGATGGAAAAAGTTTTGAAATGATTTATCATGGTCTTATTTTTTTCATGTTACAAGAACCTGGCATGATAATGGGGGTGTTTGTCCTTTTATTTATAAGATCTGATATTACATGCCTTCCCTGAAAAAAGCTCAGTTTCAGTTAATTAGTATATTTGTTCAGTTTATCTGACATGGAGATGGAAACTAGCCAATGGCTAAATCGTGTTTTTTTTTTTTTCTTTTTCTTCCTTTGAAATTAAGGTTACATGTATATTGTCCCATCCATCCATCCATCCATCCATTCTCTTCCGCTTATCCGGGGTCGGGTCGCGGGGGCAGCAGCCTAAGCAGGGAGACCCAGACTTCCCTCTCCCCAGCCACTTGGGCCAGCTCCTCCGGGGGAATCCCAAGGCGTTCCCAG
>NC_051443.1:9747723-9846279 GCF_001649575.2 Kryptolebias marmoratus | reverse complement strand
CTGTAGATCACGGTCTGATGAAGCCAGTAGGACCACATCATCTGCAAAAAGCAGAGATGCGATCCTAAGGCCACCAAAACGGATCCCCTCAACACCTTGGCTGCGCCTAGAAATTCTGTCCATAAACATTATGAACAGAATAACGTAAACCTGTTATTGTCCCTATTAAAAAAATAAATGGAAATTGAACTGGAACTTAACTACTTTCAGTGAACAAAAGTCAGAGCAATTTCAGTTCAGACAATCAAAAACAAACACTCGTGGGGAAATCAAGCTAATATGTAGCTACTCACAGCAGGACCCATTCAAAATGGTTATTTTTAACATTTTAATTTTAAGAAAGTTGGGTCACCACATTTAGATGATTTTATGAGAGCAATTTAATTGTATCCCAAAACTATTAACTACAACTGATAATGGATACCTAAAATATTTTTAGCATTTATTCTATCAGTTTTTCTTTTGTTCAAACTAGCCATTATTAGCTCTTCAGTACAATACAAGTAGACTCATTTGCAAAATGGATTCAGTTCAATTTTGAATTATATGGTTATTTCACCAATACTATATTTTTTATATTTTATATTTTTTAAAAACCCTACCAGAAGTGCTCCAAGCCTGCAACAGAAGTGCTAAAGCTAACAACTGCTGCCAATATTGGCGCTTGAAAATTACGCGTTTGCATAACCCGCCATGAATTTTTTGAGGCTGTAGCAGTAAGAAAGATGGCACGAATTCTGCTTTGGACTATTTGGACAAGCCGGTAGCTCATCAATCTGATGAGAATTAGATTTTATTTCTTCAAGCTGAGGTCCTTCAAAGAGCTAAGTACAACAGGTAAAATACTAATTGTTCATAATCTCTTCTCAGAAGCCTGATTAAAAACAGTTTGAATTATGGATTAAAGGTTATATTCAGGATATTAGATTCAACATCGACATGAATATTAAAACACCCCACAGTGAATATCAGTATTCAACACTAAGTCGGATAAGTCAAGGTTGAGACAGAATGGTCAGCTAAATGATCTACAACAACAAAAAGAAGCGGCTTTTGGGATTTTTAATTTACCAATATATTCCCTTAACTTATCCATCACTCTCTGTGATGACATTTATAGCTTTCAACTGAATCTGTTGCAGTAAGTTTTGTTTAACTGAAGTAGAAATTAAATCAGTGTTTGACCCAACAATGTAGTTTTCCAGTCAAAAGGAAAAAAAGGGATATTTTTGTGTTTTCATACAAAGACCCAGGGGATTTCACCAGCCGCCTACATGCGATGAATTTCTACAGTGCAAACAATATATTTACTCCTAATGAGGCTGGTTTCAGACATAGAGCAGAAAGTTTTAATTTGTTTTATCCCACCATCCCTTGATGCTGCTTGTATAATCGCTTCAGCTCAGCTTGTTTTGGCTCACATTAAAAAAAAATCCCACAGATGCAAGGACAATGAGAGAGGCCAGAGAGTTAAATAAGCTTTTTAACATCAATGCATTGTTTCAGTAATATAAAGTATTACACCATCCTGAGAGGGTGGCTAAATACTAAAGCTATTTAGAAAAAGATGTGCAATAGTTGTGCAAAGGGAGTTTAAATTAGTTTAACCTTCTTTTCATTCTTTGTCAATGGCTTATTTAGGTGTTTAATTTTGTAGTTGTTTTAATGTTTGTTAAGTCAAGAAGTTTAGTTTGTTGAGCAAATATTTTTGGACGCTTTTTTATCATCTGGCGTGTAGAATTCCTTGCTCTGTATGAGGTCTCTATACTTAGAGGTGTTGATTCTGGGACCTCTCAGAACATGTGTATATATACTGAGATCATTTGATACTTAGACTGTTCACAGATCTATCTTATTTAAATATTTATGGGATTTCTGAAGTTAATGGTTGGAGCTTTTGGGCAAAGAAGGTGAATACTTACACATGCACACATCATTTTCAGTTTTTTTTTATTTATTTATATTTTTTATCATTTGACTTTATCAACCTGGAGTATTTTGTGTAGGTTTGGTACTTAAAATAAAAGTAAAAATCCGTTAAAATTTGAGGTTGCAAGGCAACCCCCTTTACCAAGGGGGTGAAGATTTTTGTGACTCGCTATACTGCTAAAACTCAAAGTTTAGGCTCTATTTTTTTTGTCCTGTTTGTCTTTAAAAGAGGCGGATGCTTAAATTGTATCCTTAAATTGTAGAGTGCATAATGTAAATGATATCTGAATTCTTTATGGATGAAAAAGTCATATTGTCTTGAATGATTTTACAGACCCTCGTCTCACAGAAAAGAGATTTTTGTAATGAACAAATAAAAGTCCAGAACTCTACATGAACTCAAGTGCAGTGGTGGGAGATTAGGAGACTTATCTGCAAGAAATACCTTAATGAATCAAAGCAACACAGGGAAAAGTGGGCTACATCATTATTTTGAGTTTTTGCTGACACTTCTGTTTATTTTTTTTACTTTAATGTGTGCAGGCAAGCTGACTTGCCAGCAACATGTCAATGTGACTATATCTTTTCTTGAAATATATTGGAGAAACAAAAGTTAGCTCCCAAATGTTCTAATTAACTGAATTCTCTGAGCCCCTGTCTGTTAGAGGAATAACTAGTGGCTAAAATGGTAAGATGACTTTGAGACATTTTTTGGGTATAGTGCCTGAGCCTGTTCTCAATCCAAATTTATACAACATTCCTGTTCACAGCAAAACTATTATAAAACAGTTAATTCCCCCCTCAAAATGCAAAAAGTAAAGAGCATCAGGACGCCTTTTTTAAAAATACACGTTGCACCTCTCTGGTATTATAACATGTTTGCAACTGAATAGTGACAAACAGCACAGTATCCTGCACCAATCTTCACACCGCTGCTTATATAAATAGGTTTTAGTGTAAGTTGGAACAGTTTCTGTCTGATCTGTTATATGTGTACTATACAAGGCAGTCACAGCCAAACTGTTGAGCTGTCAACATCACGCTACACTGACACATATTGTGACATCGAAATGCACAGATGGCGACACACAACCTGATACCAGCACCCAAAACTTGTCTTTTCAGCCCACATAAAACTGTTCCAAATGATCATCCTTTTTTTTTTATTCTTTTAACTTGCAAAAATGAAAAGGATCTGTCTGAATGTACGTGTAGATATAGTTTTAACAGTAAATAATATATTTGCCCCTTTCGACAGAAAGACAAAGATTAGTAGCTACTGTGGGACTGTTAATACATAACACTATATCATCATACAGTGCAATTCTTTGGAATGGGCCAAATAGCTCATTATACAATGACCTGTCGGAGATCCGTGGTTTCTGTTTGAATTTACAGAAAATCAAATGTGAATTACACTTTTATATGTCCACCTCCACAGTGTTGTGAATAATACTGATGAAGATAAGCAGCTGGTGAAACTAATCCTCCTGTCTGTGCCAGTACATTTATCTTTCAAAACACAGTATTTGCTGCAAACATGTGGCAGCTAAATTAATTATTGGGGAAACGAGGCTGCATCTTCAAATCTTAACACCCGTACATTTCTGTTAAGTGAAAGTGGAAACATGATTAAAGCTGAATGTATTAAACAAGGAGTTTAATTTATGTTTTTATCAGAAAAAAGAAACAATAACAGCCTTTATGATTATGTAAAATAAGACAAATGTTTAAAAAACACTGCAAGTATGATCAACTTGAGTTTACCTGAGTCCTGTTATTTTGTCAATTACGGCAAACTTGAAGCATCAAGACAATTAAAAAGTGCTCATCACAAGACAAGTCACCTTTTATGAAAAAGGGACAAAATTTACTCATTTTAACAAAGAAACCCCATCTTTGGACCATTAAAATGTAAATGGGAGAGTCAAAGTCCAGAAATTTTAAACTCTAAAATACTCAAAATGAGCTTAAACAAATACTGTAACGTTGCAAACTGTGCACCTAAATGATAATTACATAAATAACAATAATAATAATTATATAAATATATATCCATTGTTTTTCTTAACCCGCTTTTTCTGCACTTTTATTGCAGTTATAATATTTCTGCCAGAATAACTGCAAAATTGACAGCAGTGTAAATGTTTAAAAACTAGTGTCCACAGGAACCTCTGTATGAATAAGGGATGGTGAGCAAAGTTAGTAACAAGGGAGCAGTTTAATAAAGTCATATCCATGAGGAAAAGATCCATGTTAACTGTGGTCTGTCTCTGTTATTATGAACGCTTGCAGATTTTCTCAGCTCCGTTTTTTTTTAACTCAATAGTTATTGGCAGATTCTGTGAACTTGTTAGTCTTTGAGCACGACCTGAGTATACGCCTAGATTGCCGGGTCCAGGCATACATAAAACTGATTCAGTGCAAGCACAAGCCTCCCAACAGCTTGTTATTACAGTGCACCAGCTTCACATCTATTCTGTTTTCTCTACAGCTGCCCACACATCCTTTTAGGTGACAGGGTACATGTTTCAGAATATGACATGTGTGCCAGATCTGCAGGAAAAATGCTTTTTAGTTGATCCAACCACAAGTGGATGTTGCCAAGTGCATTAGTTCAAGTACATTATACTTGTTTTCATGCACTAAATGCCAGAATTGTTTCATTTTGGTGTATTTTTTGAAAGACATTCACTTATCGGCAAAGCTCATATTGACCCTTCATCTGCTCTTTAGGCCTCAAGTTGTTAATTTGCCGGCACATTTGATCTACAGCCTGATAATAAAGTACAAATAGCCCTAGTTGTAGGACATTAAATGCGTTCTTGTTTTAAATAGAAGGAACTGTGGCATGTGCAGCCCACACCCCCTCTGAATTTACCCCAATGATCCAAAATGCTTAAACAGAAGACAGCTGGACTTTTTTTTTTTCCTCATGACTGTTGTGGTGTTTACACATGAAGTCGTGAGTCACTGAACCAAATGCTGCTTCTGTGTATCATTGGAGTCATTTGTGAATTGTCTATGTATTGCCCAACACGTGAGATGTTTAGATAGCATGTTACAAAGAATTAAAGGTAGTGAAACCACCTGGACAGCGGAGTCGAGGCAACATTGAAGGTGTCGTACGCCTGAGACCCGAGGCCAGAACTTTTTCTTATTCTCTCTGTTTGAAACTTCTTCGCTGAGTTAGAACATCCTTAGGATATTCACAGGTTTAAAGTGCTTTCGTGATATGTTTGTGTTCATTTCTTTTGTCAGCTGTACAAAGTGGTTTTGAAACTGGAATTGCCCACTTGTGACCAAATCACAGTAATCTTTGAACACATGATATTGTTGGAGTGAACAAGTTTGCTTAAAATGGAAGAAAATGTAGGCCTTCGTTGAGTTTAAACAAAAGCTGTTTTTTGGTTTTTTGCCTATTTGTTCAGTGACTTTTTATTTTGTGGATTTAGTAAAAAAAAAAAGTCTTATCTGTCTTTCACAGTTGTGGTGTTAAGATCAAAGATCTGTGGGGGCTGGACAATCTGTTGTCCAAATTCTTTGTTTTTTTTTGGGCTGTATTATTGGACTGCTGTAGTGTCATAGTTTGTTGTTTTGATTATTGTCTTGTTTTTGTTTGAGTTCTTGTTTCAGTTTAGTTTTTCCTGTTCATGTTTGTTGTCATCATTCACCTGTCCTCTGCTCAGTAGTTTTCTGGTTTCCTGTCACACCCATCTCCAGCTGTCTTCACTTCTAATCACACACCTGTTCCCACTTCTCCTCATCACCCTCTGCTTTAGAACTTGGTCTTCCTCTCCACCTCCCTGCCGATTCATTGTTGTTTGTTAGATGTTTATGTTGCTCTTAGTATTGCCTTGCCTTGCCTTGTCCCGCCTCTGTTAATGCCTGGATTTTTGTTAGAGTTTGTTTTGCTGCCACGTCAGCTTTTTGTTTTCTAGTTTTGTTATTTTATTAAATCAGTTTTTGTTTTTGAAAGGATGACTCTGCGTCTTGGGTTCGCCACGCTCACACCGCATCGTGACATGTAGAATATATCTCCCATGTGCTAAAGAAACAAACCTTCACACAGCACAATATATATCAGAACTTAAACTAAAGGCAGTGAACCGAATGTGTCACCATAATTGCTGCTTTTTATTTCTTTTTCAGGTTAGTCAATGAGGCAGAACAGTGGTTAGAGCTGTCTCCTCCCAGCAAGAAAGTCGCAGGATCGCCCCAATTTTCCCTGTGCACACGTGGGTTTACTCTAGATATCCTCACACAGACATGCATGTTAGGGTAATTGCTAACTCTAAATTGCCCCTGGATGTGAGTGTGAATGGTTGTTTGTCTCTATGTGGCCCTGTGATGGACTTGGGACATGTCCAGGGTTTTCACCTCTCGCACAGTGTCTGCTGTACCATCTCCCTGAAACCTTGAAAGTAGAAGCAGGTAAATAGGATGGGTGGATGGGGGTTAGTCAATGACAACTTCACTACTTTTACTCTCATATCAACTATTATAACAATCACAATTCTTTAAAAAGTCCCTCATCCCAATCTACAAAAAAGTAAAGCATGACTTTATGTGGCTATTGTGTGCAAAACTTGGCAAATGCCCTTTAATGTTCTTGTTATCTCTTTCTGCCTCTTAGCCGTGATAAACAGAGCACATTCCTTAAGCTGTGACAAATGCTTCCACTTACAGAAACAAAATCGTCTCTGATGTGTTGCTGAACACACACGGTCATTTGGCTGTACAGCTTTGTTCAAAGTAGCAGCAATTAACACCCGACAACCAGCAAAGTTAATCTCTATTCATGGTGTTCTGTGGTAAATAAGGTGGAGGGGAGGAAGGAGGCAGCATGTGAAGTGAAAATGTCACCTGTTCCGTGGAACTGTATAATTGCCTGCAGGGTCTATTATCAGAGGTTACGGATTAAGCGACATTATCAGCAGGCCTCCTGTGTGGACGTCAGGGCAGCTTCCGCCGCGAGCCAAAAACCATGAATATGAAAATCATAAAAAGACAGAATGACCAAGCGACGTGGAGCACAGAAGCTAAGAAGTGGAAAATACCACTGAAAGCAGACCGGATCTTGATCAACCTTTGATCAACCTCATCAACTTTTCGCATATCTGATTAAAACAGCCTAATTTTGCAACAACTTTTTCCATCTATCGCGAAAGGCAGGTAAATACCCAGGAAATAGCAGCTTTGGAATCGTTTGGATGCCGGCAGGCTGAATCGAGGTTCTGCTGAGGGTCTTTTCCTGTTAAAGAAGAGTCATTCCTCTCCATTGTTGCCCACCATGCTTGTTCAGGATAGGGGATTGTGTTAGTGAAATTTAAAGCAGTCTTCTAGTTTCTACAGATAGACAATTTTTTTTATTAATTTGGCATTTTGTAATAAACTGAATTTGATTGTGATAAAACTGGATTGAACTGTTGGATTCAAACTTGGATCTGTTGTAAAGACTCATTATTGCACTCAGTGTATTGAAGCCCACATTTGTGTACCACAGTACATTTTAATATGTTACCGTAATTCAATGTGTAGAATTCAATAAGCATCATTTTTGGATTCCACGCCGTTGGCTAGAAATTTCAATTATAGACGCCATTTTAAGGAAAGATATTCCCAGAAAGAGACGCAAAATAAATACTAATTGGCAGAATTACGAGTGATCAAGCTTTCCAGTGAATGCTGAATTCACAGCTAACCTTTACAGAATTTAACCACAAACATTATGAATACTGCCAAAGAAAATAACAAAAGGAGCATTAGGCTAAAAACAATGTGAAATAAAAACAAAAATATGCTGTATGGCAACAATGTAAAAACACCCATGGACCCTGATGATGATCTTAATGTCATTCCTTATTCATGGCTTGTGATATAACAAGCCACAAACAAGTAAAGCAGTATTTAGCTGCATAACTTGTGTCTCTGTGGTAACTGAGTTTTTGGAGGTTGTTTTGTCTTTGAGTTTCATTTCATTTCTGAGTCTGAACCAAGAACTCAGGTTCCAAGCAAATCAGAAAAATGTGAAGCGTGTAAAAGTTTCTAGAAATTGCAGTAGAATAACTAAATCATGCAGTGGATAGAAATTTTGTTCATACACAGTAATGAACCATTCCTTCATCTTATAACTGGAATTTTAAGGCAACACGTTATGGTTACACTTGAAACCGAAGCTCCTTGATTTTATTATGTTGCACATTGTAAGAATGCTATAACCTGTTTGTTCCTCATTGTGTACAGCAGTCTTCCTTTGTTAGTTTATTATGATGTATTATGTATTATTATAGTTGTCTCATGCTGTACAAACCATCAGGTAGATAAATCAAACCACTTTTCTGTCTATTGCTAAGAGGGCTCCTGTAAAGGTACACCCTTCTGTCGCCTGGGTAATGTGTCTCTTTCCCTTCATGTAACAAGGGATTGCCTTTTTGATGTGGGTCATCCTGCTGTCTGAATCAAGCTCTAGTCTGGGCACCAAACGTGCCTCCGTGTGTCCCTGACTGCTCCGAGGGCTTGACAAGGTTTGAAGACAAGCAATGCATGGGGATTTGGTGTGAGGCTCCGTGTGTCAGTGACTCACAGTCCGGGGTCAAATCTCAGGACTCAGTCTCTAGTGCGATGGAATGATCTCACCCTAGCCTTTGCCGATAATATCTACACATCCCACTATGTGTACTATAGCTATGTTAAATGCATGTAGCTGTAGACAATACACAGCAAACTGTCGTCCATCATGACAGTAGTTTTTGTAACGTCGCTGCACAGGCTCTAAAGTCTGAAAATGAACATAATTTGGCTAATCTGTGCCCTCAAACTGACATTAATACAATGCTTTATATACTTTGTCTCTTGGCCATATGTCCTTAACCTTTGTAACACTGGGTCTGAAACACAAATACCAACACACACACGCACACTCACACACAGGCCGTGTCCTTGAACAGGAAAAGCCAGAAATAGACCAGTCAAATCAGACACCAAGCTGCCCGAAGGTAGGAGAAAAGAAAGTCAAGCAAACTTAAACCTCCTCCTGCTCCTGCGGGATGGACCATCCTAGCAGCAGCATATTGCCAGCTCACCTGGCACAGATATGAAGGAGAGGGGTGAGCAGATAAACAGTTGGTCTGTGGGTCCAGAGTATCTAAAATAGGATCAAACTTGGACCAACAGCCTCACCTTTAAGTTTCTGTCTTAAGAGAAAGCAGCTACGACCACACAACCACATCTTGCAGGCATTGTTCTATTTGTGTGTGTGTGTGTGTGTTTATTGTGAATATTACTATAGTGACAAGTTTGTCTACATTGTGTTTTTGCACTTTGACATTTTGTATGTTTTCTTTCGACATTACTACATTGATTCTACATTAATTCACTGTTGAGTCCAGAACCCAACAGTTGAAATAGTTAGATAATTTGCCACTGGAGCTAATGTACAGTTGCTGTGCAAAAACTAAAAGTTGTATCTAAAAAGAATTTCCTAAATCGTGAGCAGCAGAAGACTGGTGGTCACAAATGCCTATTTTTATGTTTCTACAGTATTTTATAGAGTGATATAACAAGATTCAAGGAGACTTCACTAGTTAAAATATAATGGAAGGATGTTGAGAGGATTTGAGAGAAAACCTTAAGTTCAGAAGCACTGACAGGCACACTGAAACTTTTTCATATATAATTTGTACATGTATTAAAGAAACTGTGGGACAAAGAAAAGTTTGGTTGCAAAGTTTTATTATTTAGAAATTCTGAACTGTCTAAATTTTCCAAAATTTTGCAACCAAACTCTTCTTAGTCCCACAGTTTCTTTAATGCATGTACAAATTATATATGAAAATGTTCTTTTATATATTTTTATGTATAAAAACTATTAAAGTTAGTCACGTAAAATTCAAAATTTGGTGAATCTTTTAAACTTCAAGTTATATTGTTTTGCTTTTTGTTTTGTTTTTCTCTGTAAAGTATTTCTGAGCTTTGGAGATCCAAAGAGGGCTTAGTTTTCTCACTCATTTCATCAAAACCCCAAGTTTTTGCAGTTTTGTAGTGAATTTCATCAAAGTCATATGAAGACTGCTACCAAAAATCATTACACACTATTCCCAATCAGGCTGCGCGTTTAGTCGTTTAATTTTCAGATTTTTTTTTTATTTCAAAGCTGCATAAACTGCATAAACTGGACAAAAGTCATGAACAGAATAGTCATAAGGGTGCATGCATTGGCACCTTTAATAAACAGTTAAAAAGTCCCCATGGACTGTAAGTTTCTTTAAATTGTTTAAGAAGAGTCTCTGTGAAGACATTTATGTTGACGCTTCTGAGCCTGGTGCACAGTGATTTCTGTTTTCTCCGTATAAACAAACAGCTCTTCAGTAAGATAAGAATTAGGTCATTGTTTACTAAAGCTACATTTTCTTGCCTGTGCTGCTCAGCACAATAAACGGTGGCGTTGGTTCTTTCATTAACAAACATGACAGTAGAAGTATTGGACCTGTTGACTCACTGTCACTAAACTTTGTAATTAGCTGATGTATTTGCTTTGACAGACAAATTAGTGTGTTGTGTGTGCTGACAGCCTCGGGTTTTGTTGGTGTTGACAGAGCACTGTCTGCGCGTCACTACTGCTCCCAGCATGCTCTCTGCTTCACACTGAAACCGATTGCCGGCTGTCAGCTCCACTCGTGTCTGCTTCACTCCATCTCTTTCCGTGTGTCTCTCTCTCTTGCAGAGCTGTCACAGCCACTAATGTCTCTTTCTCTGACAGCGCCTCCCCACTTCTTCTCTTTTCTCTCACGCCAACTCGCATTCACATTCAATGAACCTCCTCTTCATCAGCCCAACAATCAATAAAATCAGTCAGTCCTCACAAATTCATTTGTGAGTAAATGGTGTGGAGCTTTGGGGCTGTGACTCTAAAATAAGCAGATTATTACTTTTCTCCTGCTTTCCCTCGGACTGAGAGGTAATGTCGTAAAATTCCCCCGACCAGGTCTCTCTGGAGTTTCAAATCTCAGCAGCAAAAAATGCATTAAGTACAAATCTAAAAGTCAGAGATGCTCCTTGTAAATGAAGCGCTGCTTCTGTGTCAAGACAGCAAATGATGATGAAACAGCCTCTCATCGATATGACACAGTAATCAATCATCAAACAGGATCCGAGCAGAAAGTGATCATTAGTGGCTTATGGAGAATAAAACTTAACAGTTCTTTACATTTTGTCACTGGGGTTTGGTGGACAATTACTCTACTTCAAGTTGTTGGTTGTTAAAGTTGTTCTGATCATCCTGAAGGCAGTTAAAAGGATATTCCGTCCATTTTGAAGTGGGGTTCTGTAGAAAAGTTATGAAGAATTAATCTATCACCTGTTGTAAATAGCTCTTTCAGCAACCTCAGTTTGGAGAAACAGAGTGCACGTTTGACAGGATGGACAAGCTAGTCAGAAAGGAGCCAAGGCCAAAGTGGATCGCACACAGTCCATTTAGCAAGACACAATTATTTATTAGAATTTTTGGGGTTTTTCAAGCACAGTATATGAGCAAGGCGTAGCACTTCTGGTTCAGGCTTGGGTCAATTCCAGTATTTGCTTTTTTATAATATTTTAACAGCAATATAAAGATTTAAATCATAGTGTTTGCATGAACCGCTCAGAAATTTTGAAGCTAGAAGTTGTTATATAATGACAGCGATCTACTTTGGAAGAGGGTTTGCTCAGGAAAGCCATTACTAGCCTGTCAATATGTTCTGAGCAGACCCACTTCCAAAGTGAAATGGCTCTGTCTTAAAACAACTTCATGTACTCGGCTTGCCTCCCCTCAGATTTCACCATAAAAGAAAAAGTCAACATGCTGGGGGCAGAATGAGCTGTCCGTCACTGCTCTCCTGAACTAGAATTAACATTGGGGCATCTAAAGGGTAAAATACATAAAAAAAACCTAAAAACACACACACACACATCCAAAAACTTCAATGTAATCGGTGCTGGATCAAAAATCAGCCAGCACTAAGGAGAAAAACTCATAAAGTAGTCTATGCACCAAAAAAAAAAAATCCTTTAAGAACTTTTTAAAACATACTGTAAAATGTTTAGGACATCCTTCTGGTTTGGTAGCCCTCTTATCCCAACACTTCTTTTAAAAAGTTTATTTCCTGATCTTGGACCTGTTCATGAAATGAGGCTTAATCAAAATGTCTACGTGTACAAAAGAGGCTATATGAAGGTGATGGGAAGATGCAGTGTTATTGGAAATGAGTCTTAAACCTGCTGCAGAATATTACAGCTGTCATTTGTTCTCCTAATGTGATCTTAACACCAGACAAATACTAACTATTATTATTGCCCCTGTTTTGAAAGTTGACAGCCTAAAAATCTAGACAGTCTGTAGGTGTGAACTTGCTGATATGGTCCTTATAAGAATGTTCAGTGACAGAAATAGCAGCAATTCAAGCATTTGAAAAGATGGTCCGACTTTGCAGAAAGTCAGGCCCTTTTTTTATTTGCACACTGACGTATTTAAATAAAAATTGTTTGGCCACACCTGTTAGTTGTTGAAGTCAAGTGTTTCAGTCATGGTTTGGGCTAGGCCCCTGATCTCCAGCAATGGGCAACCTCATTGCTTCTACAAACCAACAAATGTTTGGACATTTTATGTTTCCAACTTTGTGGCAACACTTTAGGGAAGCTGTGTGCCTTACTGCACAAAGCAAGGATTATAAAAACATGGTTTCAAATATTGTACCACAAAGCTGTAACATAAAAATAATAAAGCTATATTTTATAAAGAAAAAATAGTCCAACACAAAGGATTAATAAAAAATAGAACAAGCTAAAAACTAAAAAGGTCATGCAAGAAAACACAATGAAGCATAAAAGATTAAATCAAGGTGTCAAGTTTTAATTGAAACACATGCCTTTGAGATCATGTGGATCTTTAACTGCACAAAATGTGGTCCCTAATAGAAAAATAGGCTTGATTTTGGTCTTATAAATGTCAGATCTTGTGCTTTAAATGATAAATTAGAACTTGGGAAAAGGGTCAAACATGAGTCTAGTTTAATTGTATTGCACATGCCTTAATCAAAATATCTATAATGCAGCAGTTAAAGTGTTTTCAACATGTAAAACTTAGAAAAAACTTTACAGAATTTTTTGCCAGATCTAACAAAAGCAATGTACTGCTGCTGAGCCTATTTGTTTCTGTTGAAGTAAATACCTACAGTGGCCAACAGGTGCAAAAATGCAGCAAACAGCTAAACGTGCTGCAAACACGTGAATGATGCAAATTCCAAAACACACAAAAAACAAATGCAACAAATAAACGCTGCTAAGGAAAAATGCTGTATCACAGAAAACAGACAGAAGAAAAAATGTACAACCAGCAAAACAAATGCAAAGAAAAAATCCTGCAAATACCAAAAACACTAATGATACTTGAAAAACAAAAATTGAATAACCTCCATGTCATGTGAAGATCTGACCAAGAGTTAATGTTGAATTGTTTCACCATACTGGACAAATAAAACACACCTGATTCTATCTGATTTTAAAGGATTTTATATTGTTTGCTAATATTTTTATTAAAAATTAATAGATTTTCTCAATTTTCTCAATTTTTCTCCATGTCTTGAGACCAGGTGATGAAAATAATAATGTTGAATCATTTCATTAGGTGGATGTGTCTTATTAGTGCAGTTTAATGAAACAATGTCTTCACTGCTGAATGTCACCGCTGAATCTGCAAAGCAAGAATATCAAATATCCAACCTCGAGTCCCCCTAGTGATCTGGTGCACTTCTGTTTTGTGGAGTGAGTTTGCAGCATTTCATACTTGCTGGTGTTTTCGGTACTTGCAGCATTTATTCATTGCATTTGTTTTGTCGATTGTATGTTTTTGCTTCTGTCTATTTTCTGTGACTGCAGAATTTTTCTTTAGCATCATTTGAGGTGTATTCATCTGTTTGCTCCTATTGGCCACCGCAACATACTCAGGTATCACTAATATGGCTGGGCTTTTTTTTTTTTTTTAGCATCAAAACCAACAGCATGAAAAGGATTTTATAGTTATGGGTTGTAAAGGCAATGCAACTTGGTGATGTGCTGCAACGTTATGTTTTTGCTGCTGCTGCGCTCCACATCAGCAACTGGGCCCTAATCCAGCACCACAAACTACTGCATCCTTCATTACTACTCATTCACACACACATGCACACATATAAATAAATTTCATATATATGGCTGCAAACACAAGCAAGCACTAACTGCAAGTGACACAAGCTTAAATTGTGCAGTTGTGATGATGATTTGTACGACCAGAGATATAAACATCAAGGTGTCACCTTGGTTTGACTGTCACGTCTGCATGGGGAGGAATGAACAGTGGCAGGAAAGAACCATTTATAACCTTCCACCACATCACGCAAGGTCAAATAGTGGCCAGCCACCTCAGCTGAGTATAAAATATGTCACTGTAACTGCTGTGTAAACCGGCCAAGAGCACCAGGTCCGAGGTGGAAATGTTTCCGATTCTTATGATGCCTTAAAGTGGAATCTATGCTCATACTTTCTAAAACACTTTGATGCTTTTTAGCTCTGAGTCTCAACATAACAAAAGAAAATCCCTCACAATTTTAGACCAAATATATATGATAAAAAAAAACTATAAAATGCAATTTGGTTGTTTCAACCTCAATAAACAAATACATACAAAAATGAATAAATAAACTGGTAACTGGTTCTTAAGTGGATTCACACAGGCACTTTTTAAAAATACATAAAATCTAGGAGCATAATTGCTCAGCAGGTGACATGTTATCATGAGTTTTACTGATCGTCCCTGAGGCCAGGCTGAGCTGTCA
The DNA here is from genome assembly GCF_001649575.2 of Kryptolebias marmoratus. Lineage (NCBI taxonomy): Eukaryota > Metazoa > Chordata > Actinopteri > Cyprinodontiformes > Rivulidae > Kryptolebias > Kryptolebias marmoratus. The sequence continues at coordinate 9,831,502 of NC_051443.1, read as the reverse complement.
CAGTGCAGCCTGAAATCAGCAAAAATCATTATTCTCATCTTTTCAGGAAACTGATGCCAGTAATTTACACAATGTAATTTCACCTTAAACAAGAAATGCCATTTTTGCCTACGGTTATCACAATTATCTAAGTTTTTCATAAAATGTATGACACATCCTGGTAAACAAGAAATCGCCAATACAAGTTGTCCCCTTTCGGCACTTTTTCCCCTCACTGTTCACTGCAGTTGGTTTTAAGGTTCACAGATCTGTTATGTTGATGTGCTTCTTTTGAAATTAGTCCTGCAGCTTGCAAGCAAGCTTGCAGATATAAAGTTGTTTATGGCTATGGTCCATGTATCAAAATGGCTCATAGGACTTATGATAGGTCTGAATGAAAACTTAATCCATTTCGCACATTTATAAAAGCTGTGACATGACATGACATTATCGCACGTCACACCAAAGAAAACTTTACCAACGTGCACAAAAAGAAACACACTAAGGCACAACAGAAACTGCCAAAGACCATGAAACCAAGACAGATTACATGAGCTCCTATATATGTGATGATCCATGTAGAAATGTCCCAAAGAACACATTTATGTAATCTAGACTATTGCAATGTTTTAAAAATAGGTTTATTCAAAATTATATTCACAAACTCATAAAGAAGGGAGCTGGGAGGCTCAGTCAAAAACAACCAAAAGAGAGAGAAAACCTCAAACCATCCAGGCAGTTTCCCATCTGATTCAGACCACTCCCCCAAACCCCAAACTAAATAAGCCAAAACCAAAAACAGGACTGCCAGTAACTACCAAACCAATCTAAATCAAAAATGGGTTAACAACATGGTGGAAGGCTGGTGTCTGTAGTAGTAGAAGGGAGGGTAAAGTTTGTGACTCTTAGTCTTTGAAAGTATAGCGAGCCGATCAGGAATAGAAAGGAAAGACCCAGTAAAACAGATTCATTCATACAAACTGCACACAACATTTTAAATATATTATTTAAAATATATAAATGCTCTGCAGAATGCTCTGCAGAATGAGTGAGCACAAATTCCCACAAAAACCACTCCAAAATCTTGTGAAAAGCCTCTGAAAAAGAATGAAAGCTGTTAAAGCTGCAAAAGGGGGACCAACTCTATGCAGTCCCTGCTGGTGTGATGGTCAGCTGTGGCCAAATACCTTCATCTATATCCTGTACCTCACTGCCAATTTTATTCTTAAATACTGACATTTCTTTGTCTGCATCTTGAACACAGAAAGTGTATACAGATTCCTGTTTCAGACGCAATGTTATTTTGAGTCATGTCTTGAAGTGTTTCAGGTTGGTAACAATGGACTGGACAGAGATTGGCTAACTGACAGGTGATAGATAGATAGATAAAATATTTCATTGTATTTCCTCTGTCATATGTAAAGCTCTTAAGCCTTGGTCTTCACTGCCACCTAGATTTAATGTTGTATACAAACTGATCAGAGCAACTGTTTTGTACATGTTTTGTATACCCCAATTAAGTCCAACTTTTGTAGAAGTTTAAAGAGTAGGTATAAGCCAGGTTCTGCTTATAAAATGTATTAAATAACTTAATCAGTAATCGTGAGCACCTCTGCAAAGCTGGTTTTAGCAGCTTGTTGCCCTGGAGCATTAGGGTGTGTGTAACACATTGCCAAAAAGAAAAAAAAACAAACGATGTGCTTTTAGAAAAACCGTTATTGCTACAAAACAGTCTTGGAAGGGCTATAAGACCATTTCCAAACAAATCAAAGTCCATTTATCTACAGTGAGAAAAATTATTGCGGAGGAGAAGACATTCAGGACAATCAATCTTCCCACGAGTGGATATTATAATAGGTTCAGCTCGAGGTCAAACCAAAGATGCCGTTAATGCTCAAAGAAACCATTAAATAAACCAAGAGCTACATCTCAGACTCTACAGGTCTCAGTGAGCATCGTAAAAGCTAACATTCACGATGCGCAATGCATAGTGAGAGACGGGAGGGAATGAAACGCAAAAAGAAAGTTAAGCAAGTTAACAAAAATTCAAAGGAGCTAAATTAACAATAGAGCAACAACTTGGTTTCAAAGAAAAAAAGCACTGGATTTGTTAGTTCAGAAGTTGTGAGAAATATGTTGAACTAAAAAGCGCTAGCCTTAAAGCATTGCCACAAAAGTTGGAAAACCATAAATTTGTTACATCACTTGAAATGTCATTTACTAATATACAAATAATCTATGAATCTTTGTATATTCACAGATATGAAATAAGGAATGAAATGCTCTGGATAAATTAATCTGTTTAAAATAAGCATATTGTAAAACAAAAAAAGTTTCTGTGATATTATAAAAATATTAAGGAGTTCTGTCTTCTGTCTAACATTCAGAAGGATATTATTTGCAATTTTTCCATTACAAAGAGAGACACCTTAGTAAATGGTGACAGTTTTGCAGAAAATGTAAAAGTTTTTTTTTTTTTTTTTACTGTAAATGTTTTATTTATTAAATGTGGGATACTACATACAGGCAAAGTGTGGCTGAACTGGAAAGTATCTTGTAAACCTGTCTCATTTCTTCAATTTTGTCATTGGCACCAAGCTGGCCAGTGGCAGATTCTGGCACAGAGTTAATAAGAAACCTTGTGAGTGTGTGTGCACAAGTGAATGGATGCTGTATGTTCTGCCTCCACCGTTACAAAAGCCACCTGCCGCTGCTGCTTTCAACACAAGTTTTAACTGCTACAAACTAATGAAAGGCTTTTGAAAGTGGCAGGTCCTAATGCGACGTGTGATCTGCTTTTCAGCAGAACCTGACAGATTGTGTTATCAAATAAATACCAGAGCTGTCCAAGCTTTCTTCCTCTTTGGCTTTTCTCGTGGGCTGCAGTAATGGACTCAGATTCAAAGTCAGGATCATGAGTTTGAAGCTGGAAATGGAAAGGGCAGAGCTGGAGGTGGTAAAGGGAGTGGCCAAAATGGACAGGATTATAAACAAACATGTCAGAGGGCAAGTTTAGATTGAATGGTTTGGAGACAAAGTTAGAGAGGCAAGACTAAAATGGTTTGCACATGTGCAGAGGAGGGATGGTAGATATATTGGACAAAGGATATTGAATATGAAGCTGCCAGGGAGGAGAAAAAGAGGAAGACAGCAGAGGAGGTTCATGATTGTAGTAAAGGAGGTCGGTGTGACAGAGGAGGATGCTGAGATAGGGCGAGCTAGAGGCAGGTGATCTTCTGTGGCGACCCCTAAAGAGAGCAGCCAAAAGAAGAAGCAGCAGTGAAGCACTTAGCTGAACAAAGTGAAAACAAAATGTTGAATTTTCGCCGCATGGTTTTATGTTTTGCTGCAGCTTCTCTCTTCACACACAGCAGACAGCACAGAAATTACCATGAAGCCTGTGTCCCCGGGAAAACATTTTCCTCCAGCTGATAACTACCACTCACACTGTAAGTGTAATAAACCCCCAATGAGCTTCAGCATGTGGAAAGGTAAATGCTTTTCCCACAACAACAGCAAGCTGACACAATGATGTGAAATAATCCAACAAACAAAAATGGCTGCTGTAAGAACATTTAGATTTTCAAGACTTTAGAGGTAAACGTCACGGTTCTATTTAGCACTAATGAAAACTATGTTAGCTCTATTATTATCATAGTTGCTGCTGCTTTTGTGTTCATCTCTTTTCACTCTCATTTGATTTTATCTTTTTTTTTTCTGATGGATTTTGGATGCTTTTGTCAAACTAAATGTCCAAACAACCATCTGTGGGAGAAAAGCAATTAATGATGGCTGTGTTTAAAAATGGACACAAAGTCAATCTTCATGGAGCCACTAGTGTGACTTTAGGCTGTTTCTCTTGTCATAAGCTGGTTAGGTTAATTTTGTCATTATGATAATTAGATTTAGCTGGAGGTCCTGTGTTCAAAGATCTTTGACTGCTCTGAATTTGTTTTAATGCCCTTGAGCAAGAAAGTGAAACACCAAGTCGCTATGGGTGGAGACTGACCTCCACTGTGAAAGAGACCTCTATAAATTCCATTAGCTTTCCTGATTCTAATATGACACTTTTGTCCAACGTTCACGTGTTAAATGCTAAATAATGCCTGTGGGCAGGTCAGCAGCATTAGATTTGCCTGTTACACACATGTTCTGTACTGGCAAGAAAATGAACCAGCATGAAACGCTTCAGTCTGATGCTTTAACAGTCCCTGTTTCAGTCCATGAAATCAGTTTCTGGGTGAACTCTTGGTTTTCCCCACATCAGACTTAAAGTTACAATTATGTATTAAAATGAGGGTTTTTTTGCTATGTAGATGGAAAAGTTTTACATTATTTTTTCTTAAGAGTTGTAGAGTTACAACTATAATATTAAAAGAAGTTTTACATTTGTTATGTTCTGAAATGGTGAAATTTTACACTTGTTGTTCAGAACTTTTGAAGGAGGGTGATCTTCCAGCATCTTGATGCGTTTTGAGAGAGTCGGATGGGGCCCAGGGCATGGAGTAGTATTGTTGTGAGAAATTGCTACTACCTTATAGAGCACGGGGGGGGGGGCACATAGTGGACAGATCACAAGAGTGTAGCAGGGTCACGATTGCTCACACTGAAGGTTTTCTGAGTTCGCTGCATTCCAGCCACGTTCTCACAGGTCGTGTTGGTCATGAAGAACATAGCAGGGTTGTCATTCAGCAGGAAATGGGCCTTAGCAGCTTATAAGAGGCTTGTTTTATTTATATTCATTGGTATACACACGTACTCCCACTCTGTGACCTGTCTGCAGTATAGGCTAATTATTGGAGGCAAACACATGGTAAGCATATGACTCGCATCTGCATAATGCATCAGAAAACAGCACAATCAGCAAGTCTGAAGTAGAGGCAGGAAAAGCACATGCAAACAGCAGAAACATGAGGAAAAGAGCAAATTTAGCAGCATTCCCCTCACAGCTCTCATCAGGGTGAAGTGCAGGATGAAGTTAAGGGAGAAACATTCACACAAAACAGGGAGAGTGGAATAAAGAGATGTTAAAATAAAAATAAAAAAAGTGAGAAGCAAACTGGATATTCAAAAGCAGATAAGAGATAAAAATGAAAAAAAGGCGTGTTAGTGGATGATAGAGGGGGAGAATGGGGGGAGGAAGTAGGAGGTCAACATTACTCATTCTGTCACTGTTAATTGGTCCACAATTATATGGTGTTTGGTCCTATTAACACTCCTATAGATGGTCCATCAGGCCCATACATCAAGCAGTTTGTCCACATGGACAAATGTGAGAAAGTGGAAGGAACAGCAAAAAGGCAGCACAGAATGGCGTAAAAGAAAGCTTTTGCATGTATCTTCCCTTGCACAGTTTAGGCTCACAAGAAAGATAATAAAATAAATTCACTATTAGATCAGCATAATCATCAACTTAATGAACTTATGAGTGCATTCACTGCATCAGTCACTGAAAAAGCAAAATGGCCTTTTGTTCAACTGCAGCTGTTCAGTCTGAAAGAAAAAACTTCTTCCAAGGCCACTGCCTACAAGGAATACAGTGTCTATGAAAAGGAGTTTTTAAGTAGATGGTAAACGTAAAGATGTCTAAGTAAAATCCGCATGGTTTGCAGAGCTGATGGTTTCCCAGCAGAACACTACTCATCTTCCATTGCTTTGTGGTCCCGTTCTAGCAGTTTGAGCAAATGCTACTAAAGTAAGCTTTCATCAGTTATCAGAATTGGTTAAAAATTAGAATCAATACAGAGTTTCACAAATAAACAACTGAATTAGTCCAGGGACCTGCTATCGATGCATCTCTGATATCGGCATGTTTTCCTAATAGCTCTCTTTTTAAACTACATCTTAGTATTGTAGTTCTTAACACTCAGCAGCAGGCTACTAATATGCTGACTTCTTTGAAGCAGTGCTCAGTCCTACATGTTTTATTTTGATTGTCTAAATTCAGATTTTTTTTTTTTTTTTTTAGGTTTACATGAATTTATGACAGAAACAACCAAGTCACCAGAATGAAACCTCATCTATAATGTTGTGCTGACATCTTGAGTCTTTGCCTATTTTTTTTAATAATTTGCTTCCATAAAGCTTCAAGAAAAAAACATTTGGAGAACTACTGAGCTGGCTCCTTGGAAGGAAAACTAAGAAATCAGGGATGGTTTATAATTTTTGCACATTAGTGTACATTTTGAACAGGTCCAGATGGAGATATGTTGTGTTTTTACATATATCCACACAATACCTACATGACATATAATATATTCCTCTAAAATAGGGTTCTCTGCACATCAATCTGGAAATAAATGGCTGGATCAAGTGCCTCACAGCTTGGACTACTAATCTGACAGGAAAAAAAAGAAGCAAGCGCTCACTGATCTGTTTTCTGTTCTAATGCATCAGAAAACAGACACAACTAGTGTCTTCATCAGAGTCCAAGTGGAAACTGAACTGAGGCAGGTAATTAAAACAGATCTGAAACAGGTGCTCATAAGTCATTGGACAGAAGATAAAGTCAAAAATACACACCTATTGATCAGGAGGGCAGGACTCACCAAGCTTGACATACAAAGAGTCCAAAAACTGGATTATCAACAAGGAACAGAAGTCCTGACAACTAACAAGTATAAATATGGACTTTCAACACATTACAGAAAACATAACAAATTAGTTTCTTTGTTAAAACAAAAAGGTAATAAGTGTATGAATCCAGTAGACTTCTTTACAAAGCAATAAGCTGATAATGTCACCTCCTCTGGAGGAAGGTGAAATTTATTTTATTCCCCAGAACTTCAACGACGCCGCAGAGCCATGATTAGCCTGTACATAAAGCTGAGCCAATGCAAAATTCCTATTTTGAGTATGCATCGCAGTCTGTGTAAATTTCACCTTTTCTCTTTTTTTATTTTGTAACACGGTTTAAACCTGTTTCCCATTTTTAACTTATGGCCCATGTGTACCAATCATTGGTGTATGGCATAAATGTCAGTTTTGTCTCCCAACAAATCAAAAGTGACAAAACTACGAGTTATTAAGGTCAGTGTGTGAAAGAGTGGTTCAGCGAGTATGAAAACTTTTTCACACATGGACTGGACCCCAGAGTCCAGGCTGTAACCACTTTGAGAATCTGTGGAATGTGCTCGACAAGACTTTACACACTGATTCAACTTTAGTTACCGACATAAGAAAGATCTAGAAAGAAAGAATATTGGAATGTGGGCAAAAATAATTGCTGACATTCATGAAATTATGAATTACATGCATGTTGTAAATATGTAGGACTTTTGATGGCCTTGCAGCATTGCAGTGGATATTGGTTTGACAATATAATAACTGACGGAAATAAACTAAAGATACCTCACACTGCATGAGTTATTAAATGATCTCCGAAGAAAAAGTCTGAACCAGACAAGGCTGAGACTGCAGATGTTATCCAGCAACTTCATGAACCATATGACAAAGTTGGTATAAGTAAGAACAAAGTTTTAAATTTTGTCGCCCTTTGCTCTGTATGATGATGTCTTATTTTTTTCTGTCCATCATCTCCTCTTCTCCTTTGCCTACTGACTTCATCCACCACCTCTCAACGTCACCCTGCCACTCTCCCTTTATCTTGGCTCTCCGCTGGCCACCGAACACAGCGCAGCCAAGGTGAGAACATGTCAGCTCTGATCCCTCTCTGTCACATCACCGTGTGATCTTATCAGATAGCGGGGCAGGCGTTAAGGCTCATCTTCTTTAGCATTCAGCCTGTGATCGCCAGCTTCCTGCAGGCCTCGGCTTTGAGTGACTCAGATGAGAATGAGATGTCAGTGTGCGCGTGAGGGGCCCCAAACACCTACCAGCATCAATCACAGGCTTCCAGGCCCCAAGTCTAGCCAGACGCACGCACACATACAAAACTGAGTATACATATAAGATCACATCAGAGCCTTTTTTAAACTGCTATTTGTCCAGAGAGAGACACTTTACACAACAAGTCCCTCTCATGCAGGAAACGCATAAATATATGGATTCAGCTGGAGGTGCTATTTCATGTTTGCTCACACACACAGACGTGAGTAAATCACTGTCTTTAGTTTCTCTCTAGCTGGGTTTTGACAGTTCTTCATTTACAGTCACTATTTTGTTGCTTTGCAAATGACAACCGAATAAAAAGGAAACACTTTAGAGAGCCGTAATAAAAAGCAGGGACTGGTTTTCAGTAACCACAGCCTATACTCCGAGCTGAGTGACTCCTCAGATGGACTCAGCCTCACCAGCTGGGTGATCACCAGCTCAAAGCATCAATCACTCCTGAAGCAAGAACCTGGGTGACAACATCAAAACTGGACTACCTACTGGAAAAAAAAGTCCCCGGTTTATCTGTGTGTCACGGGGTTGAACTGGAACAAATGCACCGCTTAAAGTGTGAGCAGGTATCATGATAAAAAAAAATTGTCAAGAAGAAAGTATGAAATGAATGGTAACTGGACTGCAGTTATATAGCACTTTTTTAGTCCTACTGGCTACTCAAAGGGCTTTTACACTACAAGTCACATTCATACATTCACACAAACATACCCGTTCATAAATCAGAGGCTCCACAGAGTTCAATGGACAGATTATGATCTTGTGGTGGAAGTCCGGATCAAACCACCGAGCTTCTGATTGGCAGACAACAGTTTTTTCCCCATTAACCCAGCCAGATCTAATTCTTTGCTTAACACATAACTACACTTGATATAATTTTAAACACATTTTTCACATGTTTTTCTCTCTTTCTAAAGAATATCTCTGTCCACGTGATTCTAACACAAACGCTGAAATACCCGTACCATGGCACTAGTAGGCGAATCCACATTAACATCAAATTAAGAAACAAAGTAAGACAATTCTTAGCTTGGCTAAGGATACTGTGAAGGTTTCTTTGTTACTATTTACACTTTTATCTCAGGTATTAAGCATTTCAGCATTTGGCAGCAACAGTATCAGGATATAAAGAGATAGACAAGGAAAGTACACCCCTGATAAAACAGCTTCCTTGTTGTTGTGGTTTCTAGGGAGGATAGTAGTGGGCATGCACAAAATAAGCTGCTACATCATCGCTTTCTGAACAGCTCTGTCTTGAGTCTACATGAAGACAGCAAAGTGCAGTTTTGAAAAATCTCCACTTTAAAAGGCATTTATATTTGCCTCTGTTTATCTCCCCAAAAATTCAATTTGCATGTGAACAAGGAGGAAATGCAGCAAAAGTCTCTGTTATTAAAAATATCTGGAGTAGTGTGAACAGGACCTAAATCTAAACTGACAAACAGGACTGAATGCCAACAAAATACAAAACAAAGACACGAGTGTATGTTTTCTTCCAGTGATGTTACTTCACAAGATTATTGGATACTCCTGAGTCTTTTCTTTCTGATAAGAGAAGTGAGCGGGAACATAGATTCTGACTGATTATTTGGGCCCACAATCTCAGAAGTAAACATTGAACAGATTTCGTACAAACCACATCTTCTGGACTTTGTGACACTCAGACTCCAGAAAAAAAAATAATGTTGTTTGAGGTCTAGGTCTCAGCAACACACAGTAAATAGAGACACAGATACCAAATCTAAACATAGGTGAATATAAATTTCCAAATTTACTCATTGGATTTATCTCCGCTGATAAAACTGCACAACATACATCAAATTCTACTTTCAGATGTGGCAAGTTGTTCCCTTTTCTTCTGCTGTAGACAAAGCATATCTAGCGTGTGCTAACATTCTGTTGTTTATTCAGTCAGCCTCATGAACAAATATAGGTACCACTATTTACTATCAATAATGGTTGTTCCTCACAAGGTTTGTGTGTATTATTACATTAGTACCTGGCTTGTATGACAATTATCTAGGAAAATGTTATTATTGCTACAGCATTAACCTCTAAGCAATAGTCACAACATTTGAAAACCATGTCAAAAGAATTGACTAAGACTCCTGTTCACAACATGCATGATGGCTGATTTGGTCACAAGTGGACAACTCTAGGAACAACAGATCACACCTCGTAGTAAAAGCTGTCCTGAGTGATCAGATCTTAGGGACCCGCTCTGCACGCAGCCAGCGTCTCACTGTCAGGTGAGCAACAAACAGGACATCAGCAAGTGTGCTGATGTTTCTGTAAAACCCCAAAAACGTTCAGTCACCTGAACAGGAACACGATTCAAATTCACCCCAGTTGCATTTTTTGTGGAATTATTTACAAAGATCTTGATAATCCATTTTTGTGTACCCAAACAAATGTGATACACTAAAAAAAATGATTTCTCAGTGTCACTGGAAAGTCAAGGGTATTTTAAACTTGTGAAACTCCAGTAAAGTAAAACATCCAACGGCTCATTGACCTTTAGGTGCTCAGTTTACTGGGCTATAACACAAAGCATTTCACAACAAGATGATATTGGCAACTCCTAAAATTTCTCATGGGGTGATTGTTGAGACTATGACAAAGACAATCTGTTCAATTGCTAATTTAATTATTTAGTGAGTCATTTTGGAGATACAGTATATAAACGTCCCAATATGTTTCTTTTCTGGGCTCTTTGGCTACAGAAACCACATATTGTTTGTTACAGTCAGAAAAAAAGAATCTTTAAGAAAAATAAATAAATAAAATCATTTTAGCGTTGCAAAGAATGATCAATTCAGTTCGGTCACCAACAAGATAAGTGTCATGAGATTACCTTCAAATACAGCCTGCTTTCTTCTCATCGCACTGACTCCATCATATGCTGACATCCTCCGTGATACTGTATGTCCCCTGCTGACTGCTGACAATAACTCCAGCTGCTCATTCAACCACCAAAAGAATGTGGATAAAAGTGTCTCAGACGGTGTTTGAATGTGGTCCAAGCCGATTCGTCCTCAGTCTGTGCTGAGAGCATTCACATCTGTATTTACTGCTGCCCTGTTGCGAACTGGTTTGCAATTTGAAGCTGGTTAACTGGACTCACAACGCTTGAATGCAACTTATATAAAAGAAATATGAGTAATTACTACTATTTAGCATCTGAGTTTGACTCAAACTGCCACAAAATCCATCCACCCACTACATTTAAGATGCTTTTTTATTGCCTTTTTCTTTCTTAAAGTGCATCATCTTTTTTTTTGTTTTGACATTTTTGACAATAGCAATTCAGACATCACTCTCTATTTTTCTAAGTTGTTTGATCCTTGTGGCTGATGATTCTTATTTTTCCTAGTTTTGTTGTTTGGGACCTTTTTCAGACTTTCAACTTTGGGTAGACGATGTAAAAACACCAGTAAATAGTCCCTTTCACAAAACATTAGACCCTAAACACCTTTTTCTCCTCGTGAGGCAACATGGGAGTTGAAGTCAACCTGCAGCTGTTATGCCTTTGAGCCAGCAATGCATGTAGTCACAGAGCCAATTCGGCAACTATGAGAGCAGAACAAAGCAGTGCAAAAATAACCAACAGGGTTGCTGTCACTTGCTGGTTCCTGGATGCCAGAATATTTTTTGTGAGCACACTTTGTTGCAAGCTTGATTGATGCATTTATGAATAATGAACTGATGTGCAGCAACGGTTGTTTTTCTAAGACAATTGTTGATGTTTTTCCTCACTTGGCATTGGGTTATTACTCAATCTGTCAAAGCAGCAAACTGCACAAACTTCGTCTCCTTTTGTGGAGGTGCTCATATTTACCAATAATTAGTTAACCTGCATTTTGCCTTATTTTAGTTAATTAATGACACAGTGTCTTATGTTAAATTATTACAGATCAAAAGTTATTTAGTGGCTAAGGAGGTAGGGGTTTGTCCTGTAATTGGAGGGTTGCTGGTTCGAGCCCCCGTTCCGGCTGTCTCAGCCGTTGTGTCCTTGGGCAAGACACTTCACCCGCCTTGCCTACTGGTGGTGGTCAGAGGGCTCGGTGGCGCCGGTGTGATGGCAGCCTCACTTCTGTCAGCCCGCCCCAGGGCAGCTGTGGCTACAATGTAGCTTACCACCATCAGTGTGTGAATGTGAGGATGAATGGGTGAATGATTGGACAGTGAAGCGCTTTGGGGTCCTTGGACTAGATAAAGTGCTATATAAGTGCAAGTCATTTACCACATTCAAAACCAAAAGGAGAAGATAATTATGTCTTGATATGTAAAATTTCTAAATTTAAAAAGTAATGTTCTTTACCATTAATATATGTACATCTCATCAGTATTCCTGTCTGTAGCAAAAAAAGAGGAAGCACCCAGTTTAATAAGCTGCATTTACAAATAAGAACCACTTAGCATAGCTAATAATGCCACAAACGCAACAGCTATAATTGCTTTTGTTTTTAAACTGTGAGTAACTTCTCTTACTGCCACATCAGTGCCATCTTCTGGCCTTTTTTAGCATGTGTGAGGCAAAGTGGGTTGAATCGCGCTGTTGAGTTCATTTTGCTCTGGTCTGGTAAGTGTGTGTGCCAACCTGCACACACTGTACAAAGAAAAGGAGAGTTTGAGACGGAAAAGCTCAAAACTATCCTCCATCCATCTTCAATACCCCTCCAGCTGCCTCTATGTGAGCCTCAAGCGAAAAAGTATTGTTTGTTTTGACAGGCACTGAAATACATTTTCAGTATCTGTCATATGCTGGATGAATCCCTTTGAACTCTATCTACTGCATTTCTGCCTCATGGATTTGTTGTAGGGTCTGTATGTGACAAGGAGCTTCAATGCCATCCATGTACACTTTCACACAACTGGTTTCATTCCAGCCATCCTGAGCAAGAACATAAGCAAACAGAAAGGTGCACAAACAGTTACCGAGCACACGTTCATGCATAAATACATTCAACTCTGTGGAAGCTTATTACCCAACTTTATTCTGTCAATAATCAAAACATAAGTGTGCTGCTGTCCTGAGGGATTGAGTTGCAAATGAGGGCTTGTTAGGAAAACAAACTAACAGAAAGAGGCAGATTGGAGGAAAGTGGCTAAAAGTAAAAGACAGAGACATGATGTCAACTATTCCTGGATAGTTCTGGACTACACAGTTTATCTCCCAACCTCTGCATTTAGTGACTGTAGTCTGCTCCTTGCACTTTTTCAACTTCTTGTGAGGCCCAAACACAGAAGATGGTGCAGCAGGGTTTGTTGAAATGCAAATGTTTCTTTTTCTTCCACCTTCTGTGAAATTACATTTTATTTTGGCAGTCTAAATATGGGTAGCATTAACAGACTCCATCCATTTATGACCTCTGAGCTACTGTGAAAAGTTATGAAGCCCTACAGATAATCAACCATCTCGGGTCAAAAACATCATTTTAACATTTTACACATATTGCATTCATTAAACTCCTCCTATTGATTTTGATGTTATCGCCTTCAGAGTTGGTCAGTATGGGCATAAGGCACTTGTGATCAAAACTGAACAAACTTGAGTTTTCATGACCTCAAAATTTGACATCTTGCCATAAAACACATTAAACCACCTGATCGGTACCAAAATGTGTAAGTTTATTCACAGTCTGGTCCTTAATGTGTCAGTATTCCACAATAGTCTTCATCTTGCCCACTGAAAACTAAAAGTTATTGAGGGTTTGGTGAGTGAGGTGAATTTAATACTCGGACTCATCAGGAGCTCCAGGACAAAAATAATTCATTAAAAAAAAAAAAAAAGGCTGACGTGGCAGTAACAATAAACCAAGCTACAAAAACTCACAAAACCCAAGTTTGCAAAGACACAAGGAAAACCAGACAGCACATAGATGTGACAACAAACCAGCGAGAAAGTGAGGGAGATGACCAGGTTTTAAAGACTGAAGGTAATTAGGAGAAGTGGGCACAGGTGAGTGATTACTAACTTGGGGCAGGTGAAGATGGGCGTGGCAGGCAAATAAGAGATTGGCTAAGGACAAGTGAATGATGACAGGAATACAAGGAGTAAAAACTATACAAAGACAAAACTAAGCATGAAGACAACCGAATGACAAAATAAAAGTAACAATAAACCCAAACTCAACACAGGATAACCAGAAACACAAAAAAACATTAACCCTAAATACAAAAAGAAACTCAAATCCTGACAGGTTTTACTCATGGATGTCTCTCTTTGACCTTTCAAATAACAGGTAACAAGTTGCTGTTGTCTTGTTTTTTCTTAGAAAATCTTTAAAAACAAAAACAACTATAAGGTTGTTTTGTTCAACTGGGCCTGAGTTTCTTGTTATCAGTTATTTTACTTGATTCTGGGGGGGAAATAAGAAAAAATACCAGAGATTCAATTTTCTAACCACAAACACAAATGATGACTATTTTCCAACATCTGTGCTTGAATTTAACAGTCAGCTGGACAGTTCTGAAACTGCTGCTACTATGTTTCAAAACCATGTGTTGACAACTGTAATAAACTACAATATTACTGATGCAAATATAAATTAAAGTATTGTTCTTTCAGATTTAAAAAAGCTGGCTGTTATTCTGTATTGTATATTATTGAAGTCATTCTGGATGTAATATAAGATAAGAGTAGACCATCTTCATTTACCATTCATTACTTTAATTTGTGTGTGCACGTGTGTGTGTGTGTGTGTGTGTGTGTGTGTGTGTGTGTGTGTGTGTGTGTGTGAGCAATATAGGAAACATGCATGAGTATTCTAGCATCGTTATTTCAATTATGTGTCATGTGGTTGGAAACACATTGTGACAGCTCATAAATAATTCTGCTCCTGTGCAGGAAGCGTGTGTTTATCTACCCTTTAGTCTGCTTATTGACCCACACACACACACACACACACACACACATCACAGACTCTTCTGCACTGAAATGATAATGCCACAGATAATTAAGAGTGATACTGAATTACAAAATGGATGAGATAGTCCCAGTTTGAGTCTAATTAAAAGGTTCTTTGGACCTCTTTTGCTGAAAATTAGCATGAATGCACACTGAGAATCATTCATGGATGCAGGGTTTGTTTTTTGTTTTTTTTAAGGTTTCGCTTACATGCACAAACACAGACACATATGAACACTTAAAGACAGAGAATAAAACATGCCGACTCACAGGAAGGACGGGTGGGCCACTGACTCATGTGACCTTAAAGGTCCTATTATGATGACCATTATAACAACAACTTATAAGCCCGTTACGCCCAACCTGATCAGAACTGAAGATCCCTTATTGATGAAGGTGAAACAGCTTCAAGAAACAGGAGAAGTCCAGTGGCTTTCTATTGAACCACATTGGATTGTCATGTCCTGTATGACTAAGAAATAAAGATAAATATTAAAAAATATAATATAATCAGAAAAAAAACTTAGGGGTGCTGATTTTTCATCTTAGCTGCTCCTCACTCCATTGCAAACCTCTTTATTGGCAGCTGGCCAATAGGACCCCACCAGCTGCAAGAAGCAGCATTGCAGTCTGAAGCCCACAAAACTGGAGGACCTTCACCCCTTGGCTGTGCCTAGTTCTTCTTTCAATGAAAGTGATTAATGAAATCTGTGACAAAGGGCAACTCTGACAAAATCTAACCCTTACTGGAAACAAATCTGACTTGTGCATGTGGACAAAACTCTAATTCCAGTTGCACAGGGAGATGGCCCTTAGCGAGAGGCCCAAGAAGCTCACGAAGTGTTCTACAAAGCATTTTGTTGAACCTGGGTGAGGTCATAAAGGTGCTGTATAAATCTGGACCATTTACCACTTGCATGACAACTGACTGGGACAACTTTCATGCACCCACAAATGTCCTTGCAAGATCTTGTCTAGTATTTCATGACCAGGAAGAACACTAAATCAGTTTTCATCCAAATTACAAATCTGTAGAAAATACCAATATATTTTGCCATTCTGTCCAAAACAAAAGAGTTATTTTTTTTGTCCATAACTGAGCCAACCATCTAAGTTTACAAAGAAATTGGAGAGGTTTTAGGAAGATTCCACTGAGAGCGCACACACACTCGCACACAAAAACAGCAACTTCGAGGCCCCTGCAGCAATGCTGAACCAAGCAACACCGACTGCTGCAAGAAGCCACAGACAACTTCCAGCAGTGTCTGTCCAGACGCACACCTTCAGTGACACACGAACAGCGCCGAGGTGGCAGAGGGCGAGTCACTGTGAGCAATCAAAGCAGTGCAGAGGGACAGAGATGCCACATACCTGCCACGATTTATCAGCATCACAGCCTCACAGTCATCCATTCACATTCCTGTTCTACAAGGTGCCGGAGAAAAGAGAAAGAGCAAGCGAAATAAAAAGACAGTTAAATCATTTGGCAGAGACTGTTCAGTGGTGATGAACATTTATGGCACTCTTCAAAACCCTCACACCAAGTTTTATTCAGCAGCTATTTCCACTAATAAAACCAGGTTTTAAACCTTTCTCTTACAACATTTTTTATTGGGTTTATAATCTGTTTGATGTTGTTATCATGTAGGCATCAATACTATTAATTTCATTTTCTTACATTACTGCCCAATATCAGTGCACAGAGTTACAATCAATAACTAACATCTTAATTGTGAATTATTTATTATAATTTTGTTTTTGTGTTGTGATCCTCAATTTTAAATAGAAAAAAAAAATGCACACAAAAGAAATCAGAAGATCTAGAAAAATTTGTAAAAGACACAGAGAAACTGGTGACATCTTATATCTAGTAAAAATATTACCAAATATTACCAAATTGAGAAATACCTCTGGGCTCTGAAAATGTTTTACTTTGTGGTAATTCAATAATTTCATGTTAACATTAACAGTGACTCGTAATTATGTGTTAGTGAGTTGCCACTCACAGTTCACCTTTTTTTTAAAAACAGCTAAATAAACCCCAAAAAAGTAATTAAATCAAATAAAACCAACAGTTACATGGATGTGTGTTTGAAGTGCAAACCCACTCTCAGCTGGCCTGAGGGGTTACAAAAACAACAACAAAAAAAGAACCATCTAAAATGGCATCCCTAAAGACACAGAGTTATTTACATCCAGCTCTCTGAGGACCTGGGCTGATGCCTCACCTCGTCATCCACCGCTGCAGACGGACAGGACAACAGGAAGGTGGCAGGCAGGTGAACGCTCAAGGACTTGGAGAAAATTTACATTTTACTTTCTTTTAGTGAATAACAGGCATCTCATACAAAACCACTGCTTGAAAATCAGTGGCAATTCTTCAGTTAGTTTTTGATCATTACCCCCTTGAGCGTACACACACAATAACCACATGCACATATAAAAACACCAAATACCAATTTGTAAATACCATTTACTGCTCTTACAAACTTTTTACTCATTATATAGCTCAAATAGTGTCACTATCCATGTTAGCATCTATTTTATGATTTAGGACTACTTCATATTTGTCTCTAAAAAAATATAACAACATAATTGGGATGTACACTTGCTGTGACAAAAGTCTATTTACCACAAGTCCAAATCCAGGTAAACACGTGTGTCTTTCCTAATTCTGCTAGTCAGATAAACTTGTGTTCCTTCGGTGGGTTGATGTGAAGATTTTGCATGTGTGTCGGCAGTAAAGTTGGAACTCAGTCTTGGCGTTTCAGCTTTGTTATCCTTTCTACGAAACATTGCAACAGTTGCAAAAAGAGATACAAAATCACTTTAAGTTTTTCTGTTCTTTGTTTATGTGTTGTAACAAAAATCCGCCCTCACTGTGAAAAGTATCGAAGAGGCTGGCAAACAACTTGGTGTTTTATCGCCACCTGGTGGTAGTGTTAGCAACGCTTTAGTACCAGAAAAAAAAAAGTTGCTCTTCAAATTGATTTTTGCGTTATTTATGTAAATCTGTGCGTTTTTAACAACTATTCACATATGTAAGAAAATACATATTGCCCTTTTATAAAGAAAAGTATAGGAATGACTGCTGTACAAGAATTTGAAAGATTTGTTTTTAAGAAATGTGCAACCGTACAGAAAAAAAGCAGTTTTTATCCTGAATACTTCCTGCGAGTTGGAGCAATCTTTTCAATGACTGATACACAGCTGTTATCAAACTACCTATTTTTTTCAATTATAGGTGAGGCACTATTTTTTTCTTTCAAACACAACATTTATATAATTCTGTAAATGCAGTATAAAGAAAACAATAAAAAGGCATTCAGAT
The DNA here is from genome assembly GCF_001649575.2 of Kryptolebias marmoratus. Taxonomy (NCBI): domain Eukaryota; kingdom Metazoa; phylum Chordata; class Actinopteri; order Cyprinodontiformes; family Rivulidae; genus Kryptolebias; species Kryptolebias marmoratus. The sequence goes on along the minus strand of NC_051443.1, from coordinate 9,813,437 downwards.
CAGACTTTACACTACTCATACACATTATTTGGTGCTGATCAAAATACACAAAATAAACACAATTGGCATGCTGTCTGGTGTTGTCTCAACAACCGAAGAGCACTACAAAGTACAAGTTTTGCTCAACCATGTCGTTTTTGTGGTCAAACTATTTCCATTTGTTTCCAGCTGTGTCAACATCTAACTGAGCCACACTCCTCTCTGCAACTGCTTTGTGAAAATTCCAAACATAATTAGCCAAAGCAACATTCCTATTGTCTTTTTTTCAATATATATTAAAATTTAATTGTCACAAACACAAGATTTTAAAAAGACATTAAAAGGTTTGTTCGTTTTACAGTACATTTAACAGCCAGAATGGATATATTCTGCACAAACCTTCAAATCTGTTCTTTTTCTGAACATTAATAAACATAATTTTCCCTTTAGATATTCACAATGGGATTTTTGCACAGGGATTGCAGCACATAAAAACTTGTGTGTCACTGCTGAGACTATAGTCTATGCAGCCCTCAACTGATGTGCAGAAGAAGAACGCAGGCAAATGAGAAAACAGACAGGAAGACTACAGATAACCGAACAAAAGAAGTGGACAGACAAAAATAAAATGTACACAGGTTGACAATTGTGGACACACAAACAGGTCAATACATGCAGAGACAGGTCCATGAGCAGGTGGGTAAACAAGCACAGAGATCGTTTACACTGGATCAATCACCCAGGATCAGATAAGAGGACTTTAAACAATCTAAAGACCTAATACTTATAGCTGATCAAATATTTCAAAATGTCATTTTTTACTATAATTAGTCAATCAGAATTTCTGAAATGAGGTTTTATTCAAAACTACATAAAACCTGTATTGAACTTCTCTCAAATATAGTGACATAACAAACAAATGGGTTAATTTTGTTTGTTTTGTTTTAGTTTTAGGGTTATGAGAAAAAGTCAGGGGTTACATTAACCCTATAGGATTTAGATTTGTGGGGTATTTAATTGTTTTTTTGGACACCCTGGATCACTTTCAGTTTAGAGGTATAAAACATAGCTGTGATAGTTTAAAATAAAAAGAATAATTTGGCAGCCATGAGGGATTTACATAAAAAAGGCCATTTGTACATTAAAAAAATGTCAAGTTCTTAGTGTGGGTAAATCTGTTGTATTTTTAGCAGGATGTGCGTAGAAGAAAATCTGATTGCAGCCTCATCTTATCATAAAATGGATCAGATTTTAGCAGTGCAAAGATGCGCCATCATTTCCCTTCACATGTGCATCTATTTGTGTCTGCTCTACCGATGAACTTAGATTGTGCACATGCCTGTCTATGTATGGATTGGAATCTAATAATCTGTCTGTAGTACTCAAGAAAAAAAGTAAGATGCTCCTCTGCGCACCTTTGTCACTGAAGAAATGTCATCCAAGTTCGGAGTCTATGATGGAAAGTTATTCCCCCGGCTCAGCCAACCTTCTCTGCCACCGCTGAGTGCGAGCCCTGATGTTTCCTGCCCTATAAAAATCTGCAGCACGAATGGCAGCAGTTGGTTGTCTCATTATGCAGACAGAAACCAACCTTGTTTCTAGCCATGACAAAATTCCTGAGTCAATTTGTGGTTGTCAGTGAAACGTACCAGAAATGGTAACTGTCCCAACAACAGTAGCAGTAAATCGTCCATTTGGTTTGTGTTCACCCAGGAGAGCTAGCATCCTGTAATGATTTCAGAGATGTTTTTTTTTTTTACAGAGAAAAGGCAGTCAACTGTTCACCATTATATCTGCATGCAATGACCCCTAAGTTTTCAAAAGAGCAAATATTGTAAATATATACTATAAATAAACAATGTTGTCTGCTATAGCCATAGAGTTTGCCTCAGCTCATGCGCAGAAACCTCACAAGGAATCCCACTGCTGCTACCAGCTGTGGTAGAAATGACAAGGAAAGCTAGAAAATATAGCTTAATCTTTTTTTTTTTTTCAATTGATTACAAAAGAAATGTTGAGCAGAAAATCCCAGGGATGAGACCTTTCCAAGCAGTTGAATGGGCCTGCCTTAAGATAGTCAGAGCGCTTTTAATAAAAGCTGTTCAGTATCTAAGGAGGCTAACCTCGTCATGAGCTGGAAGGCTGCATTACAAGGAGGACTATATGAGTTGGCATCAGAATGTCAACAGACACGTACTCTAAGTGACAATTCTGTTACACCTAATAAAGAGATATCACGAGATCTTGTATCATAAAATCTTATTTTCTATAACAGGGGTCACCAATATGTGGAAGAGGAAGGTGACAGCTTTTCCTGCAGGGGTTATTTATTCGACATGAGAACCATGTTGAACACAATAGCAGCACCAGCAAATAACAAGTTTCCTCTTTCTGGGTCACTGATTATAGGTGCTCTGTGGCCTGTGACTCAGTCAAAACACTTTTACATATACTGAAATTTGTCAAAGATAAACGATTTAGAGCTGGTATCTTTTAAGTTTGTATGAGAAGGTCATTTTTTCTTGCATATTTTGCTTCAATGTCCTCCACACTGCTCAGTCTATGAAATATCTGTTTAATTATATGAGACATTGGGTACCTTGTCTCCAAACAGTTGAACAGAAAGGCTAAATGAACCAATAGACACAAATCCCAGCAACAGTTTGTGGTGGACTTGTCTTGTCTTGGTGGAGGGAGACCATTCCAATCTTGGCTTCATTCTTTTTTTTATCATTATTATTATTATTTCAATTGGAACAAAGAAACCATTTTTCTGCCTGTGCTGCATCAGCTTTTACTCTGTGTCTTCCGTCTGAAAGTTAACGCCTACAACCTGGTGAAGCTGAGATTACAAACCCACAAATCTTAACTGTAAATCCCTGCTGGAGGTCCCAAAGCAAAGCAGCAGCGAAGACATGCCACAGTCAGAGATTTGCCAAAGCAGCTAAACATGCAATCAGTGATTTGTTTCATGTTTGTCAGCCCAAAGGGTGACTGAACGCTCCAAATATACTCACACAGCTCAACTCCAACGGTCGTTTGTGCAATGATTGAATGCTTCAGCTGCAAATGCGTGCATAAAGCCAGAGGTTCCAAACTTCTCAGCGTCTGATCCACAAAATAACAGCAGCAGTAAATTCTGATCCCAGCTATCTTTGGTTGAAATATGCAAATATTGCAATTAGGTCACTTAAACAAGGACATAATGACAAAAAAAAAAAAAACATCATTATATTATTTTTATTGACTTATAACATGTTTTATTTCTCACAACAGTTATAGTTAAATCATTTTTAAATTTTATTTTGTTTCTGAAAATCATCCTATAACACCAAACTTGATGTTTTGTGACCCATACTGGGGTCCAGATCCCAAAGTGGAGAACCTCTGCATTAAGACATATTGTCCAGTTCACTTTCCATAACTTGTTCATGACCAATACATCTCAGTGAATACGAGTCCCCAGTCCGTTCATCCATCTATCACTCCATCCTACCATCACTTGTGAACAGCACACCCAGATATTTGAACTTCTCAGGCTTGAGGCAAAGACTCACCCCGACCCAGAGGGAGCATGCCACCTTTGTCAGGTTGAGAACCATATAAATAAAAACTTAAACTATGAGAGCATAGGATACCAGGAATGCTTTTAAAGGCTTTCCTGTCCCTGTATAACCAAAGCAGGAACTATATCTGCATCCTCAGTACAAAGTTAAACTCGTTCCTAGAGTGGTTTTGACTCCGCCAGAGCTGTCCCATGTCTCTGAGCTTTCTGTGGTGTTCAAGGCACATTCGTGAAGAGGAGGGTGTCTGGTTTGAGAACCTCAGGGTCTCGTCTCTGCTTTTTGCAGATGATGTGGTTCTGTTGGCGGGTTTGCATCTAAGTGTGAAGCAACTGGGATGAGAGTCAGCTCCTCTACGTTTGAGGGCATGGTTAGGATCACTAAGAGCTTGTCTGGGTCTGCGAAGCTCAGCCCCTTCTTTAGTCAATTAAAAACTGAGGTGAGATTTCAAATCAAGAAAAATGTGTGGTTTCCCACCTTCGTTGTCGTTACAAATGGAAATAATATTCTCTCAAGCAGCTTACGTTCAGGATTTTTTTTTTTCTGATACTGACAGATTTTCAGCATAACTAACCTGCTTGGAAAAATATCTCAGACTCTGTGGTACTGTCTTGGTATATCAAAGATGCTGTTTGCTATCAGTTGGTTTTGTTAAAAGATTTAGATGTCAGCTGATAGTTCAAAGATGAAACTTTTAGAGACATGCTTCCCCTCTTTTCGAAAAATGCATCGTTAGTCTGTTTTTGCCAGCACATACACAAAACTTACTCACTTGACAAATAAAACTTGAGGCCTTTTTAAGTCAGAAGGCTTAACATTTGGATGTGAAAACGACTTTGTTTACAGTCGAATCATTGGCTGAATGTAGATTGTTCAAGGATCACCTCAGTGGTTTTGTTTTACTCGTTTTAGATTCAGTTTTTCTTTCTGTTAGGATACAGAATCTGATGAAAGCAGGAGCTAAATAACACTTTCCCAGGGGAAATAACATTCAGCTGCTAATAACAAAGATTTACCTGTGGCAAACAGTCTAATGCTTTCATTATTAACATGCTTGATGTTGACACTCAGTGTATTTATAGATTAGTAGTGTGGCATTTTTTGAGAGAATGCATATCTCCCATTGCCTTTCATGCCAGTTTCAAAATAAGATGATTTTGTTTTGAGAAGGTACAAAGTTATACTTGTTTTGGTCAAACCTTGTAAATGCTGTTATTCTTGATCTCATTTTGCAAGATCTCATGGGATCTGTTAGCACTTGAAGTATGTGTTGAGAAAGAGTCTCAGCTACTACTACACCAAATTTATCTAAATATCTGTAAAGCAGACTGAGTTGTTGCTATTTTTGTGTTTGCTAAGGTTGCTTAGCTGTGGCAGCTATCTTGAATGGGGTATACTTCAAAGTTAATCAGCTGCAGAGGTACGTCGAATGATTAATTTTTTAAGAGTTTCATAAACTTCATCCTCTGGTTCATGGGATTTTTTGCTTACACTGTAAAAAAATAAACACGCAGACATTAGCAAAAACAGCACAGCCTTCACCAACGCTCAGTAAATATCCTAAAATACAATTATTTTGTTCTTTAGACTATTTGGAGCTCCATTTGTGGCTGCAATGCATTCAGCTTGTGCGACTTCAACAAAAACGTGAAGAAAAGCACATGTGAGCAGTCGTAAGGCAGCTTCATCTCCAAACTCCAAACTCAGCCACGCAGGCAGAGTTTGTGACCAGTGTTTGGGCTTAAAGCTGCCGTTCATATTTCATGAAGCTCAGCTGACAAAACAACGGTCTCTATCAGACGCTGCCAGCACTTAACTGATGTCGACTCTCATCTTTAGATGCTGAACTTTCATGCATGACCTAGTGGTATTTGGGAAGAGCTGTGAATCATTCGGGTTGGATGTGGAGTGAGAATCCTCCCCTCTCCATCCACACCACACCCACCCACACACACACCTGTGTTTATTAGTGGATGACTGATGTCTGTTGAGTCTGATAAACTGCAGGATCACTGCTGCGCTAAAAGCAATGCAACAGTACCTCTGTGTGGTCATCCGGAGAACTGCACAGTGACTTTAGAAGATAGACTGCCTGTCTGAATTCATCCAAACTTATTTATAACTTTAGTCTTCATGCAACTGTGTTTTTGTAAGTAACACACATTTCTAAGAAACCCTTTTATTATATTCTTACCCAAATATTTCTTGATATTTTGGCAAATTTTGCTGAATGAACACAAATAGAACTTTTTGATTATCAGCCAAGATCTGAAACAAGGCTCACTCCTATCAATGTTAACTCCAACCCAGTGCCAATCTGTTACCACAGCTGTGGATCAAGGAGTGGATACAATGGCTGAATGACTTCTTTCCACACCAAATTGGCATTTGTAATCAGACCTAATAGAGGATTTCACCCTACTGACATGGGGCGAGCAGTGTGCCAATACTGGCAACTCTGTTATCCATTTGATTTTATAATAAAATCACTGCAAATACAGCCCCACGACCCTTTAGCATGTACAGTTAGAGTTAACAAATTTGTAAATCCTGCTAATGTCATCCAGTCTGCACCAAAATGGACATGGATGATATTATTCCAGCCATAACTCATTCACAAAATCTGTGGGCATGACATAATGGATTATCATTGTCCCCTAGAACATTAAAAAAAAATCTGCTTCTCTTCATACTTTCTTTAGGAAAGCTGGTCTGCACATGTAACCTTTCAAGACCTACAGAAATACTTCTTGGATCCACGGCCTAAATTCTACCAAAAAGTCAACCATTTTAGATTAAATAATTTTTTTTTACATACAATATATTCAAACAAACTCCTCCTAGAGGTTTCAGCTTGTCAAACTGAATACCATTCAGTATATTCTTAAAGGCATCCGTGATTAAAAGTTATCATTAACTTAAGTCTTTATTAAATGGGGATGAAGTGGCTTGACCTCAAAGTTTGATGTTTTGCCTCAAAGCAGAGAATTCTTATAATTCACACATAAACCGTTAAATCTACACCACATTTAAAAGGCTTGCTAAGGATTTCCTAATGATCGTTTCTATATTTATGTATTTCACAAAATACAGTACACCCTACAAATTTCTGCCTTTGTCCATCCTTCGTCACCAAAGAGGCTATAAATTTCAGAGGCATCATCCAATGGGTATAAACGCACGGTGCAGCATTTTCAAAACTTTGAAATGAAAGATAAACTCAAATTTAAGAAGTCTGATGAGGTTTCCTAAATAAACACGGGAACATCGAAATAAAATGACCTCAACAGTCTTTTGCCACCCAACAGTAAGAAATAATACCTCACAGATGGGACATTTTTTTCAGATTTCAAATGAATTATCAATCTTTAATACTTAACACGTATAAACATCAATGTATTGTCATCACCAATCTGTCACCATGTAACAGAAAGTTGGAATAACTCCTCAAGCATGGTTTGATTTGACCCAAATTCCTCATAATGTTGGCAAACAAGGCTTGCCAACAGCTCCACCTACTGATTGTAGACACGTTGTGGGCACGTCTGGGTGTAAACAAAAGAGACTGTATATTAATATTGGTATATAATATCAATACCAGTCGTCTTTAATTGTGTGGTGAAATGCTCATATAAGAAAAAAAATCACAGTTGATCAAAAAGTAATGAGGCAGCTGTTTTATTTTACCACACATGACGTGATAATCGAGGCACAAACAGTAAACATTCGACGACCGTGCATGTATTTTAGATATATCCAGGTAATATGCAATAAACTGTTCACACAGAAACACATATTTCATAGATACTTCAAGGCGGATGCATGATGTGAAGCACACAAAACAGACTGTCATGAAGTCAAGCTTTTGGCACAACAACAATCTAAAGAAACATCGTAAGCTATTAGGCAACACACAACATCATGTCATTACAATGTAAATGCTCTTATAGATAGTTTCACCTTTATGGCTTTCCCAATATAGGCATGACTGGCTTGAAAAGTGCCACAGGAATACTCAAATTAGTCCAAACAAAGTCTTGTACCTGGAGACAGCTAACAATAAGCGTGTCAAAGTGATTATAACATAAGAGTGTGCAAAAAAAAAAAAAAGGCAGCCTTTTAGTGTGAAATCTCCTCCATATGAATGCTTGTAGCAGAACAGGCTCCTCATCAATCTCTGGAAACACTTTGCTGGGGCTCATGCACATGTATGTTGGAAAAGTTAAATGTTGTATGGTTCATTTCTACTTTAAACTTTAGCCTGACCCCTCTGATCAGCAAATGAAACAGGTGCCTCTTCCTGCTCCCAAACTAGTTTAAAGATGTTTCTACTCCAGGCTTCTCTTCCTTCACTTAATGACATCACTATGATACGTATTTGCATAATATCTCCCCAGTGGACAGTTTAACACACCCTGGGCTTAGTGAGATAGGGGCCTTAAAAGAGACAGGAGCTAAAATTAGGCGTTGTGGGGTTTTTTGAGCAGCTGTTAAAACCTCTTCAGATGTCCAAAATCAATTTATAAGCCTGGACGTTTCGCTTAATACGAACATTTCCAGTAAATAACATAGTTTTAGATGTGCTGCAAATCTATAAGGAACATTTTTTTTTCATAACAAAATAAAAGTTCTGCCTTAATATCAAGAAAAATAGACATTTTTAGAATTACATATGTGTACTCTTATTAAAAAGCTACTGAGCTACAGTGACATAGAAGAACCCTCGGTTACAAATGGGTTACAAATGCAACAGTTTTGATTATTAATTTCACCACAACCGGATTTTAAGACAACGTTATGGACTGATAATTTCCTGTGAATTCTGGGTAAGTGAAAATCTATAATCAAAAGTAAATTCTTGGAGTATTCAGCACAATAATACTGATGAAAAAAAAACAAGCATTGCTATTAAATTTGACAGTGTTATAAATAAATTTTGTGTGTATTCTTATGCTCGAACATGTAAAATACACGTCAAGGATTTTGACAATCAGCTGTGCAGGTCAAAAAGTTAATAAAATAAAACGCTTTATATACTTGAAACAAAGGTAGTTTCTGCTTTAACTGTTTCACTTTTTATTCTTTGCCTGAACTGGCGAACGTCTACATTATGAAATACTGAGATTTATTGGGAAGAATGATTATTTTGTTTAGTGTTGTTAGCTTTGGTACTCATTTCTCACAAAACATACAACTACTGAAGTGTTGGCCATGGGTAAATAAAATAAAATGCTACAATAACTCCAGGAAGAGTAAAGAGTTTTGTAAATCAGCGCAGTCTGTGATCCAGTCACAATCATTTCCTGAAAAGTTTCGGCACAACTGTTGTAGAGTTTCAGTGTTTTGGAGCATTTGAGCCAGTTTCGTCATTGATTATTATCACCCACCGCCAAGAGCAGCAGCCTATCATGTATCTGCCTGTGTCTGTGCGTGTGTTCGTTTGTCTGTCTGTTGGCAAATTACCTCATGAATCACTGGACAGAGTTTAATGACACTCTCAGACAGCAATCATTGGGCGTACTGGACGTCTATAACTAAGTTTTGGAGTCAGCCCAATTCAAGATGGCTGCCACAGCTTTTCAACCTTAGCAAAATCAGTCAATTTTACTGATATTGAGCTCAAGTTTTGTGTGGTAGTAGATGAGTTATTTCCATTAAATACTCTGAGTGCCAACATTATGTGCAACACCTTTGCTTAAAACTTTGGCAAGCAAGGCAGCAGGCAGTAGTCCTTCAAAGAATGCTACCAGTGTGGAACTTTTTTAGAACTTTTTAAAACACTTTTGGGGTCATTTCAGGTCCTCTTTGCATGTCACCTTTCTAGCCACTAATGGATTTTCTGCTGTAAACCCACCTCATCCCTGTTGTGTGGTTCTTACACCTTGCCAAATGTCATTCATTCTCCCTTTCCGGTGACGCAGGTTTGCAGAAGTAACAGTATGTCTGTGGCTGAACCAAAAGAAGTTGGCAGGGCAGCTTCAGGTGAATATCTTGTTCTATTAATCCACACAAAAAGTTCAAAAAACATCTTTTGTTAGGAGTTTGAAATAAGCTGCAAGACTGAGAATACAAGTATGGAAAGTGTTAAATGTGAAAAAAGTATGTTTTATTGTCTAAAAAGCTTTATTTTGACTTAGATTATTGGGTAAACTGTAGATTGTTGATAATAACCTACTAAAGTTAATGTTAATTTGCAGGTGTTTCCATTCTTCTTTTGACTTTGGGTTCCACTGAAGTAATTGACCACTATTTAAACGCAACAACGAAGTGCACATGTAAAAAAACATCAACCACAGGAGTTACTTCATGCAATGATAAATAAGTAACGTAGAAAGTCTCCCAAATGTCTTAACAAGTTGATGATGTTGTTTTTTTTTATGATGAACGCTCTCTTTCTTTGCCCAGCATTATATCGGCTTGTTTTGTTTGTGGAATCCATAGATTTATTAAAACTCTGACCCGGGTGTTTTATGGTTTGCAAAATAAAGGCATAATCTTTTCATGACCATCAGCTTCACGGACATTTGAGTTTACAAAATACCTTTCCTACGTTTTCTGCAGGGGAGCGTCTTTACAGCGGCACTAAACAAAACACAAACTCATGAGTGCATTTCAGTCCCGTTTGCCTTCTGTTAATGCAGTAAATGTTGGCTGTAAAGGCCACACGAAAGCCACAAGTGTCAGGAAATTTACAGCATCACAACACCTACACTGTATGTTTGCGAGGTCTCACCGAAAGGAGTGGAAGCGGTGTGTGTGTTTTAGTGTGTGTGTTTGCACTAATGTTTGGCTTCTCGGGGGTAAAACTCAGCCAAGGTGCTCTGAGGGATCCTCTTCAGCATCTCTTTGGGGAAGATCCTCATGAGCTGCCATCCGATGTCCAGAGTCTCGAACACACTCCTGTTCTCATAGGCACCTGGGCACCCAAACACACACACAATGGCGCATCAACAACCTTGCTACATTGGTTTGCAAAGGAGGATTTTGCAGACTTTTGAGATTTCTTTAAAGCTTTAAAATGTTTTCACTGGGGTTCATAAACTAACCAGTTTGCCTAATCAGTATCAGTGAGGTAGAGCTTTCCACCAACAAGACAGTCAAGGGTTGATGCAAAACAGTCGATTCTTTAAAACCTCATTTCATGGCTCAACTCACCACTTGCATCTCTGCTGCTTGCAGATCATGTGGTTCTGATAAATTCTGCAGAACTCAACAACAGCAAGCGCCGGGGCAGCCAAGTGTAAAGCTGTTGGAACCAGAGTCAGCAACTACAAGTCTGAGGCCAAAGTTCTCTGTCAAAAATGGCAGATTGCTCCGTGATGGGGTGAGCCGCTGGTCAAAGCGTCATCACTGGGCTGTTTGCAAAAATGTGCTGCACCAGCTATTATGGTGAAATGAGCAAAGCTGGAAAGTACAATGTCACAAATGTTCACAAGATTCAGCTAGTTATCAAAAGACCAATATTGTGGATACAAGCAGCAGAAATAAGCTTCTTTATTTTCTTCGTAATGTGGCTCCATAAGCACAGCCTTTCAGGTACTTCAGTTGGAAAGGCCTTCAGAGTACTGTTTTGGGAGCTTTTACAGGCACGGCCAGCTGGGAAGAAGCCCAGGTGATAAAGAGTGAACTCATTGAAAGGCTTTTTTCTGGCCTGAAAAGCCAGATGAGATATAAAACCTGGAAAGTAGACCTGGTAATTGGGACATATAGCAGAACACCCTGCTTAGCCTCTTTCTGCCACCCCCTGGCCTGTAATGGGTGGCAGAAAATGGTTCGGTCCACTAATAAATCAATACACCACGCACAGTTTAAAATCATCTCTGTTTCTCTATTTCTCTGTCTTTAAGCCATCAAAGCGTCTTGATGTAAACAGATTCACCAGCGGATGAAGTTAGGCTTAGGTTTAAGGTAGAGTTGCTTTCTGCACTTCTAACCAAACTAAATAAAAGACAAAACTAGCATAGCTGCATAATTTTTATTCAAATTCATCTGGTTTGCTGCCTATGAACTATATCAAATGTGGGATATCTACTGCACCTTGGGAGATGAAGTTCTTCTCAAACTTGGTGAGGAACTCCAGATAGAGCAGGTCATCAGCAGTAAGAGCCTCCTCTCCCACGACTGCCTTCATGGCCTGAACGTCCTTTCCTATGGCATAACATGCATACTACACACACACACACACACACAGGTTCAGTAAGGGTTGGTAAAAGTCTGTATACGTACTACAAAGCAGCTTTGTTCTTACAAGCTGGTTTGAAACATCAGAGTGGTCTCTGCGGGTCATTCCCTCGCCAATGGCAGACTTCATCAGTCGAGAGAGAGATGGCAGCACGTTGATGGGGGGGTAAATCTGATGGGGAATAGAAAAAAAGAAGTCAATTAGCTGTGGAGGCCATCTTGAATCAAGTTGACTCCAAAGGTTAATCAGCTGTAGATGTACATCCACTGTAAATTCAGTAAGATTTCAAGCCAAGACCAAAATATTTCCAATGCGAGAGGAACAAGCCTAAAGTAAAGAATCAAATCAAAGCTCATAAATGATCCTTTAGTCAAGATTAGCAAGTCTGATGTCAAATCCCAGGACAAGGCAAAACTTACAAACCTTCAATGATGGTCTAATGTCATGACAAACATTTTTAAATCAAGTTCTACATTAAGTTCCAACTCAGCTCCTCGGTCAAGTTTCAAAGCCTAAAACAGACCAATAAATCCAGTGTTATTTGTCCGATTGAGACCTGTCTGTTGAAGTCAGGATCTAAGACACAATTCGCTGAGGTCAAAACAAGCTCAGAGTCACATTGGACGCATCTTAAATCAAGTCCTGAGAAAAACCGATCGAGTCAAAGTGATCAAATGTATGACTTTTGTTTAATGAGAGTTGACTTCTAACTACAAACAGTAGAACACAGTGGTGACCGGATCTATGACCATTATATAGATAATAAAAGCCTCTTCAGATGTGACACTGTCATGATGTCCCCATGTCTGCGAGGCTGCTCTTCATTACCTGTCTGTTATGAAGCTGTCTGTCCACATAAATCTGCCCCTCAGTGATGTAACCAGTCAGGTCGGGAATGGGATGAGTGATGTCTGAAAGACAAAAATCACTCTGTTAACACAATTCTGCAGCATAATCAGTTCATGTGTGATACTGTAAGAGCGTGTACCATCATTAGGCATGGTGAGGATGGGGATTTGGGTGATGGAGCCACTGCGCCCCTCTACTCTGCCAGCTCTCTCGTAGATCGTCGCCAGGTCAGTATACATGTAGCCGGGGAAGCCTCGGCGGCCTGGTACCTCCTCTCTGGCTGCAGACACCTAAGAGAGGTTAAAAAAAAAGCATGGAGCTCTGTTACAATTTTCTGCACTAATTGTGTAGTAAATGCACTGAAAACATGGCTGACCTCTCGAAGAGCCTCGGCGTAGGAGCTCATATCTGTGAGGATGACGAGGACATGCTTCTCACACTGATAGGCCAGGTACTCAGCTGAAGTCAGAGCCAAACGAGGCGTGATGATTCGCTCAATGCTGCAGAAAACAAAGAAGCTTCACTTTATTTCCCATTTTTACATGTTGTTTCAACATAACATGGTTTTGTAGTGTTTAGATTCAGTGGTATTACTGAATCTAAACACTACAAAACCATGTTTACATTTTTTTATTTAAAGAAATCAGTACATAATCAAATTTTACAGCCTGAAGCACTGAATTTAATCATTTTATTCTTTTAACGCCAAATCTAAAGTTACACATCAAAGTGCTTTGATTTGACAAGGCATTTAGTATCTAAGATTTATTCGGTAATCTATCAAGGCACAACTTCAAAAACATAATTTTTCCGTTTTGTTGTGATTTATAGCACTTCTGCTTATGTACAAAATGAAGTCGACAGCTCAAGTCTAGTAAGGACTCATACGTGGGGTCGTTGGCCAGGTTAAGAAACAGACAAACATTGTCCATGGATCCGTTCTCCTCAAAGTCCGACTTAAAGAACCTGGCTGTCTCCATGTTCACCTGGGCAGAAAAACAAAAACAAAATTGGGGTTCAATTAAAAATAGGTAAACTTCTTTCTGGTGACAAAAACGTTCAGTCTGTTAGTTAATACAGCAAAGTTAAGGTGGTTTAAGGGGAAATTTCAAGGAAAAACCGAGATGTGACAGAAAACTGAAAAAGTTAACAACTCTTTGTCAAAGAAAGACGTTTAAGTTTGTCTAAATGCTTTGCTATGGTGGGTCTTTAAAAGAGCTGTGTGTCAAACTAAACTAAAACTCTGTACAAAAACTATTTTATGAAAGTTATGAGCAACAGTACAACAGGCTGATTGTACTGAATTGTGAGCTGGACATAGTTTTTTACAAACTGCTTCTGCATATTCGGTTTTAAAAACTGATAAGAACCAAATTATTTTTATTTGTTGATTTGTAAAACCCTTAAAACTGGAAATAGGGTCACATTTCTTTTATTTACCACTGTATGAATGACAGTAAAATGAGGTGGATGGTGGTCAAAGTAAGGTTTAATCCACTTGTATCCTCTCAGTCATTCTAGTTTTTAATTTCCTCTTATTTTACACCAACCTGTTTTTATTTTTGTTGTTTTTTTATCCCCTCCAGTAGATAACAAAAGTACAATCCGGTGCAAATGAACTTTCATACGTAATGCTTCTGGATAATCCCTTTTGGGTGTTTAAAGCTTTTTGTAGAAAAGCTGATGCAATTTTTTACATGTCTTGGGAAGAAACAAAAGAAAAAACACAGATGTTTTAAGCCACAGCAGCTGGACGGCTGACAGATTAAACATGAATGCGTTAAAACATGAAACACTGCGGCTGTGTCGATAAGTCTGGAGCAGGACAAGAAAACCCTCTCACCCCCATGGCTGCAAAAACAATAGCAAAGTTGTCCTCGCTGTAGTCCATCACGTCTTTGGACTTCTTCACCAAACCAGCCTGCCGACAGATCTGAGCTGCAATCTGACAAACAGAAGGGAAGAAGGATATGAGGCAAACTTCGACCAAATATCTGAGCACAGTCATTTGTTCACCTTTCGTCCTAATTAAAGATTACATTTACAACATTTTTTCATTTTATTAAACCAGACCAGTTCAAAGGAAATGACACTTTGGATTAATTCATTAAATTTAACCAAGATGAGTCTTCCAGATAACATTGACCAGAGAAGACAGGAAATTAACTGGCTTTCTTTCACTTTGAAGAAACCAGCGATTAGACGGCACCTGGAAAGATCTACTTGGGCTTTCGAATAGAAACGAAGCCTTTAGTTTCAATTGTGATTTTTCTCTGTGTGTGTGTAAACTGCTGAAAAATCTGTTGAACAGAAGAGCTGAAAAGCTGACAGCGAGTTCATCACGAAGAAAAAATGGACAAAAAAAAAACTAGACCCAGTCTTTTTGGCCGTTCTTTCCTTTTTCAAACTTTTTTAAATATCTGCTTTCAATTAAGGAGAAGATTTACAGTTAATGTTGAATTATATTGATTTTAAGGTTGTTGGTTTTTTTTTTGTTTAATCACTTCACTGAGCAATAAAAAAATGAAATGTTTGGTTGAGAAAAAGTGACCATGTTTCTGTATAATTACTTTTCCAAGCTGGTGGTTCATCCATGTGGAAGAAAAAAAACTTTAACTGGTGGCTTTAATCAGCCAAATCTGGTGCCGAAATAAAATAAAATGTAATATGTGTACAAGTTCAGTTTTTATCGACAAACAAAAAAATGATTTGTTTGTTCTCCTTTGTGAAGTTATTTTTTGCGAGATAACATCAAAGTGCTTCAATAATAAAAATTTCACAAGACCTAAAGAAGTAAAATATTATCATCACCTCTCTGTAGCTGGGTTTAACATAGTAAAACTACTTTTGAGCAAATTACCTGCTCTACATGTCATTTGGGAACGATTTCCCACTCGACCTCACCTTGTTCCAGCTGCAACTTCAAAAATCATCAGATCTGTTAAAAGTCGTGCTCAGTACAGTAGCCAGGCTAAATACTGTAACGCACGCTGATGACAACTGATTTCTCTGCGTTCTGTGCATTCAAACACTGGAGGAACATGTTTCCTAACAGAGGTAGTACAGTACTGTCTCTATGGCTGATTTAATGTGATACAGACGGACAGGAGCAAAAAGGAGAAGTTTGTTTCTACAGCTCCTCATGCACGAGGTCGCCATATTGGATTTTGTCTTCAGGGCTGGTCAAGAATTTCTGACCTCCAACTACAAATGGATGCTCAGGTCAGGTGGAGAGCTTTTATGGTCAGGGTAAAGAAGTAAACAATGAACTAGGACCACAGCAGAATGCAGCAGAAAAGTATAAATGTGTCTTATTCTGTATGTATTTGTGCACCTCGTTGTGTGGCAGCCCAGCAGCAGAGAAGATGGGTATTTTCTGCCCCCTAGCGATGCTGTTCATGCCATCAATGGCAGATATGCCAGTTTGGATCATTTCCTCAGGGTAAATACGGCACTGAGGGTTGATAGGCTGGCCTGTGAGAAAATACACACAAGCCCACACACAAAGTACCAAAAAAAGGCCTAATGAGATATTATCACATATATTACAGACAACCTGAGGAGCAGCTTTCACTTTTTTTTTCCAGAACCCATAAAACAAATAGCTGCTAACGTACCCATAATGTCCAGGAAGTCTTCAGCCAGGACTGCTGGCCCTCTGTCAATAGGTTTACCAGATCCATTAAACACACGACCTGCAAACACACACACCGTTTGTGAGCAAACATGCAACTACTGCAGCTTTTTTCCTTCAAAAATAAGGCGAAAACTGAATGCATGCGGAGCGGAGGTGGTAAAGTGGATTTGTACCCAACATGTCCTCAGAGACAGGTGTTCGTAGGATGTCTCCTGTAAACTCACAGCTGGTCTTCTTGGCATCGATGCCAGAAGTCCCCTCAAACACCTGTGGAGCATTTGCAAATCGCTGTAAGCCTTCATTAAACTGAAACTGAAAGTAGTACAAAGCTTTTAATCCTATTATATAAATCTATTTTTTTTAAATTGTTTTTAATTCTAAATTGTTGCCCAAAAACTAAAAGCATATTGGGTTCTAAATTTAGGTAAATACAAACACACAACGCACAACATTGTGCCGTTTTTTTTGACAAAAACTGAGCCAAAATTCTGAAGCAATCTGTGAAAATTTCATCATTCAGCAGTTTGTAGAACTCACTTTCAGCTGTAACAACTTGAAACTACTACATTACATAATCAGTCATAATTCATTGGTGAGGATTTGTGTCCCACTCTTCTTTACAATGTTACTTCAGACAGCTTGAGGTCTTGTCTGGACTTTGACTCAATCATTGGAACACCGTAATTCTTCTCTTTTTCAGCCATTCTCTTGTAGATTTGCTGGTAAGCTTAGGGCACAGGTGTCAAACTCTGCTCCTCGGGGGTCGCTCTCCTGCATGTTTTACATGTGTTCTTGCTTTAAAACACCTGGTTTAAATGGATGACTTGTTGCCGTGCTCCTGGAGAACTTGATGATTTGTTGAGGAGGTAATTAAACCATTTCAATCAGGTGTGTTGGAGCAGGAAAACATAAAACTTCCTGGACAGCGGCCCTTGAGGCCTGGAGTTTGACACCCCTGGCTTAGGGGATCATTGTTTGGATGACCCATTCAAGCTTCAGCTGTCAGACAGAACAGCCTCACATTTTACTTTAGAATTTTTTGCTATACAGATGAGTTCATGGTCGACTCAATGACTGCGAGGTGGCCAGGTCCTGTGGCTGCAAAACAAGCCCCAATCATCACCCTTCCAGCCCACTGTCTGGCAGAAGGTGTGAGGTGTTTGTGTCGATATGCTGTATTTGGATTTTAAAGAACATGCTGATTACGACCAAACACTTCCACTTTGTTTCTATCTATCTCAAAAAATATTGTACTGGAAGCTTTGTTTGTTTGGATTCAGCTTTGCAAACCTAAGTCATGCAGCATGTTCTTTCTAAAACAGAAGCTGCAAGCAGTACTAAAATGTACCCTTAATGGACCCATTATGACAGTTTTAACCACCATTGATTTAGCCTGTCAGCATTTCAAGCTTTGCCAATCACACAATAAGGGTGCCGCACGATTTAAAGCTTCTAAAAGTTCCTCGTGCACACAAAGTACCTGAACCACGGCTTTGGAACCGGTGACCTCCAGCACCTGTCCGCTCCTCTTGGTACCATCAGGCAGGGTGAGATGGACGATCTCGGCATACTTTGGAAACTGGTCAAGCACAGCAAGACCGCAGGGGTTAGTAACACCAAACTGAATCAAATGGGTTTTAATATATCAGACACGTGGAAGGGATGTTCTGATTCTTTAACGATCCTGCAGCCAGTTCCTTAAGATCACAAAATTGAGTTAAAATTCAAAAATTCAATTCAAAAATCTCAGTCCAAATCAAAGAAAAATTAAAAGAGAAAATTCTCTTTAAAGAGCTGATCGATCCTGATATCTTGAGAAAGCCCGAGTGACGTACAGCCTGAACATGTTCATCTCATGGTGAAGGACTTTTAGCTGAAGTGCAGGTAAACCTTGGACCCATGTGCACCTTGTGTCTCTCAGTAAGGCTGTCCTAAATCCGTACACAGCAGCTACATGGATTATAGTAAAGATTTATTGTCATCTGTTAGCTTTCTTAGCTACATTATATCTCACAAACAGGCATTTTAATGAACTAAAATAGTTTACTGGATTAAGTTTAGAGTTAACTGAACTGGTTTTAGTTAAACTGACTGAGTTTATGATCAGACTCCATTAGCTTGGATTAAATTAGATTATTTTTCCTGAATTGATCTGATTTAAAATTAGATTAGATTGAAAAGTATTTTATTTTAATGAACTGGACTCAATTATATATATTTTTTATTATAATTGGATCGGTAAGAATTGCAAATAAATAGAATTTTAAAAAAAGTTTGGATTCTGCATGAACTGAAATAGATTACATACATGGATGAAATTAGACTAGAATTGGATGAAATGTGGTTATTGTTTTATCATATATCAAATGTTTTGAATTGTACATTTTTGCACTGTGTGTATGTATTTTGTACACTACAATTTGTTTATAAAAAGTGCATTTTGTGAACACCCTTCTAGTTGTGCATATAAAAGGATGTCATGTTGAACAAATGGACGAGACCAAAGGAAAGAAAACTCACATGATCTCTCTTCAGGACCAAGGCTCAGTGAGTGGCAGAATCTGTACTTGATGTTAGTAAAATATGAGCACAGGAGTGGGTCAGTCTTACCTTCACCTGATCCAAAATCACCAACGGACCGTTGACTCCAGATACTGTTTTATAGGCTGAGGAAGCACAGAAAAAAAAACCCACATTAAACAACAGAGGAGACAGCATGAAATGACAGACCTGCAACACAAACAGGAAAAAAATGTGGCACCAGCTTTGCAAGAGAAAAGTAAAAACTTGTTAACGAAACCTAATAATTAAAGAGTATTGTAACTGTTCAATCCGCCTGTTGATCGATTGTCCAATTAACGATCACAACCCCTGAAGACCTGTGATCAGCAACACAAAGAAACAAACGAATGAGAACAAACGAAAGACGAGGTTATCACAACAGAAAAAAAGACGTTTTAGAACTTTTTATTTGTTGAAACCAATAAGTAAATAACCAAGGAAAAAATTTAAGTGTTCAGATCCTGCAGTGTCATTAGTGTCTGTTAGCCATCACCATCTGAGCCGATGAAGAAATCTCTGCTTTTATTTCAAAACCAGCTTTTGCAATGCTTTTATTTTGAAGGCGAGTGGGTGTTTACTTCAGCAGCCTCTGCTCCTCAGTCCCAAGAGCAAAGACTGTTATTGTAGGAATATATTAGTACGTGTCTATGCTCAAGAGTTTGTGAGAGATTTTGGAGTTACCGTCATGTCAGCTCCTGGTAAAAAAAAAATAAAAATACAAAGACTGATACAGAATGTAGAGGTTTTAACAACACAGTGTACCCAACATAAACAATTTCCTTCACTGGAGGAAAAGAACTGCCCATTTAATGTTGTTAATTTGGCGCCTGCGTTTGAAATGCTGCAAATCTTTTTATGTTTGCGGGACTTGTTCAGACTTTTGTTATCCAGTCACAATGTCTGCTCTTAGCAGCTCAAGAAAATGATCTTTACAGCACATTATAAAATTCATATCTTGCTAAACTGAGCGTCTGTCCGGCCTTCCATCGTTCTGTTTGTGGCCCTTTTGGGTAAATCAGTTGCTCACCTCTTTGTTAGATGCACAATAAACTTGACATGAATAATATAAATATATGACAAGGGTGCAGAGGTGATGGGGGTGCAGCACAGAAAACCTTGGGCCAACCTTGATATTAATATATGGAAAAGACCTTAGTGCTTAGTGCTTTTGTTAGAGAGAAATCCTGAACTTGGCTGTTTATGGAAGTAGCTTCCACAAACGGACTACATGGTTCTTAGTTAGACCTCTGATCTTCAGTTTGATGTCACATAAAGATTAAAGTGACAGAAGTTTAAGAAGCTGCAGTGGTCTTATCTTGTGCAGCAAGCGCAAGAATAAATCAAATCTTATCATCAATCTGCTGCCTGACAGGTGGCTCTGCAAAGGCATCAATTAGTTATTCTGCGCTGACTCTTTCATAAACACCGATGGAGACCTGCCTCATCATCCCTGGACCTTTTATTTACGCACTCACTCAGGCGCGGCTGGGAGAGGTAATCCCGGCTCACGGCCATGGCGTGTTCCCGGTAAGCGCCGGCGCTCCTGGCGGCGGCCGGAGCGTTGGCCGTCGGTCTGTTGCCGCTCACGGCCGAGGAGAGCTCGCTCATGGCTCCGTTCACCATCCCCCTGAGCACCTTCATCGCCATGTTTTCCACCTGGAACAGCAGCCGCAGCGGCGCCCCTCTCTCCCACCCCCGAGTCGTGACAGCCGCGGCGCATGCGCAGACTGCACCGGCTGCGTCGGCCGGATTTTAAAGCGTCATTGGTTCGTAGACTTATAAAGCAGAGCAACAAAGCCAAAATGTTATTCGTTCACTTTTTTTTTTCTTTTTTGGCTTTCAAAAATAATAAAACAAAACAAAACGTTTATATATGTCAGCTGCTTTCAATCACCTGGAGACCATTCCAAAAAGGTCAAACTCTCTGCTTCTACCTTAAGTACACTAGATATTTTTAAGGCCTGATTTTAAAGTCAAACATAAGACATTTAAAGATGCGATATCAAGCAACAAAAATAATTAGGAAAAGACAAGAGGAGCAGTAAGACGGGAGGACAGACAGCAACATGGTGGTTCAGTGGTTAGCACTAACGCCTCACATCAAGAAGGTCCTGGGTTCAAATCCCAGATTGGACCTGGGGTTGTTCTGTGTGGTGTCCATTCCAGTTTCCTCCCACAGTCTAAAAACATCCATGTTAGGCCTTAATAAGGAGATCTTAAATAAAGGATAATAAAGAAACAGACTTGTGCTTTCATCTTCTTTATTTCTGTCAACACTGTTAAAATTTTGTAAAATGGGCTCTGCGAATCTCTAAAATCATGGAAAGCTCTCAAAGCTAACGACAAATCCATCGGTACGTCTGCAGAAAACCGGAATAAAACATTTGACACGAATGAGTCCGTGTTGAGATCAGCTCCTCCATCATGTCAACTAGTAGCTGCCGTATCCGTTTACATCATGTCTCTGTGTGTCTTTTACCGGGGGTCTCATTCTGGACCAGCTCCCGCTCTCCGCCGCTCCATCACTACTGGACGTGGAGGACCAGCGGGGGGTGTAGCGAGGGAGGGCAGGAGGAGCGGCTCTTCCTCTGGTCTTGTGTAGGCGGCTGGTGGGGTGCCACTCTGACTCCTGATACGGGGAGCGTCTGGTCCAGCTCTCTCCCTGAGGAGGGGGGTCTGCGCCGCGGACCCATCTGTACGGATTGGCTGATGGAGGACGGTGGAAGGGAGGTGTGGGGAGTAACGGAGGGCGGGGGAAGAGGCCTTGGTGAGTAGGGTGGTGGTTTGACCCTTGAGGAGCAAACGACCTGACAGAAAACATCAAGAAAACTGTCAAAATGTTTTAGGGGATAATTCTTACATGAGCTTAGATTTATGATCATGTAAGTTACAGATCCACAAGGAAATGTCTGCCACACTTTCAGATTTTACAAGACATACTACCACACTTTAATCATTATCAAAACATCTCTCAGAATTATGTTTTTGGGTTTTTTTTCCCCCCCATTTGTATAAATATTTTATCTATATTGTGAGCGTTAATAACAATTAAACAGAAATATTATTTTAGCTTGGTAATAGTTACTTCATTTTTCAAATCTTTATTTATTTATAAAGCATTTTACTTTAATCTATCAATAAATGAATAAATAAATACTTCTGGGACAATCTTTTCACATTTTTACCAAATATATTGAATAATGTTTTAGATATGTTGTTTTTCTATTTTAGACAGAGATCATCTTCTGCTGAGAGTTGTCAGCGTTAGAGCCGTTTTGGGCAAATATTTAAAATAATGTACAACCTCAATTAATTTATTAATGCACAGAGTATGGGCTGTTGATGGCAACTACTGCAAAACTGAGGTATATATGAGCCATTTTTGTGTTCGCTAAGAAGGCTCAACACGGCTGTGCCAGCCATGTTGAATCAAGTTGCTGACTTTTGGAGAATTTCATTAAAATCCGTTCAGTGATTCATGAGATATTTTGCTAACAGACAAACAGGGATGATCTGTTTGCATTTGAAGTATGTGTTGGTAATTATCTTCAGCTACCGCCAAACCGAGTTAATAACTTTTCCAGTTTTGTGGGGAAATATTGATTTTAAAAAATACAAACATTAGGCTTATGTATACACATTAGTATTCACATTTACACCTTTTTTTATTCATTTAATTAGTAACTGGCTCACTTTTTCCTACATACTAATCACTGGATTGAGATAGTCAAGTTTGGTTGAAGAATATGCAGAATTAGCTCATTTCTTCAGTTTTCTTTTTCCACACACAGCTAGCTGCTCTAACGCAGGGTTCAGCGTTAAAACAGGATCTTCTGGCTGCAGGGGATACAGTAGAGGCAGCTCAGAGGTAAAGTGGAGAACAAACCTTTTGATGGTTTTGGGTAAAGGTTATTGTCAGAAGGGGTCGTAAACCGTCTGTCTGTAATGAATACCTGTGATGTTCAGGGGCATTAAAGCGGGCTCCACTGTCAGACGCTGTGAAGCTCGGCCGGCGGACAGCTTCTCCTCTTACTGGCTCCTGCTCACACGTGGCGATGCCCTTGTTGCTGTTGGAAAACATCAAGGAACGTATGACACTCAGTCGCACAACAACACAGATGGGTCATAGCAGAAAGCTAAATTTCTGATTTTCTGATCACTTTCAAGTTATTTTAAAATGCTTTTTTTCTTACAAAGTTTAAAGCAAAATGCAAAAACCACCAAGGGGAAGTGCGGGTGTAATTATGGTACAGAAAGCCGATGTTCTCACTGGAGGATGCAGTGTCTCAGGAGGTTAAACGCATAATATTTTTATGAAAATGAATTTAAGAGAGGAGAAGACAAGCGTCCATGACTGTTGTTCTCAATTAGAAATGTCAGCTGAAGACAAATGGTTTTGGTGTGGCTCCCCAAGATTGCTACTGGCCTTCATCTGGCTACCTCTTGAAAAAAATCAGGAGGTGCCTTTGCCACAATTAAGCTTCTGAGCCAGCAAGGGAGGTAGTCACAGAGCTGAAACGGTCAGTATGTGTAAAGGTAAGCTGGCATCATGGCTCGAGGGTGTAATGTTGTTTTAAAGCATAGTGCTCCTTTTATCCTGGAATGTCAGCTTCATTGTGGAAACACACACCATCACATGATGTGATGTGCAGCCAACCTGATTGGTGTATCGGTGAAAGGCCAGAGGCAGCTTAAAGAGTGGCTGATCTTTGCGGCCACATTGAGGAGCCATTTTGTGAAAAGTCCTCGGGACAGTGGTCAGTAGCACAGGAGCTGATGACTCCGCAGTTTGTCTTTACAGCCAATCTTTGGAACAGCAGCATCACAATGGAAAAAAAAAACAAACTCTGGCTCTGAACTGGAGAATACTCTGGAGACCCTAAAGTTGATTACAGTAAGAAGAAATCTGCATAAGCTGCTCAACATACAGCCTTGTCTCAATCATGACTGTAGCCTAGCCGTGCCTAAATCTTTTGGCGACCAAGCCACGCCAGTGTGCACGGCCTCATGTCACGGATCTGCTCCCACCTCCGCTTACCAAACTCCACCTAAGACCCTGATACGCTGCCGCCACGATGATAAAATGAGAACCAGAACGGTTCCCAACAGGTGGCCAGATGGGGGACACAGAGAATCTTGGGATGGCACACCAAAACCAAAAGCTAAAACATCCAACCATCCATCTTCTTCCTCTTATCCGGGGTCGGGTCACGGGGGCAGCAGCCTAAGCAGGGAGACCCAGACTTCCCTCTCCCCGGCCACTTGGGCCAGCTCCTCTGGGGGAATCCCAAGGCGTTCCCAGGCCAGCCTCAGTGTCATATTTTACAGTTGATACGATTAACTGAGCACAGCACAGTCACAACCTGTTCTCTCTTCTCGTAAATTAATTTTCATACAAAACATTATGCATTTAACCTGAATACCAAAATATGCTTTTCTATACAAAGTATCATTCATAATGTCAAACTAAAATCTTCATCTGTGTGAACAAAAATGTTTTACATGGGTACCTGTGAGCCTGTATCCTGTTGATTATTTGTTCACATGTAGAAAATGAAGTTATTAGTCATTATTATTGGATTATTGGAGACAGTTTAGAGCCTTGTGTGATTCTAAGTGTTCACACTCTTTCCATTTCTATTTTATTAGTCTGCTGTGCAAACAGAATAATTCACATGCGTTAATTCTCTGCATCACCTTCTTTTTGGGCCGTGCTTGAGGTCTTCCAGGTAGTTTTGTCTCTCTATAGCATGACCTCGCGACGAGTTGAACACTGAACAGAACAGATATTTTGGGAGGTTCAGGGTTACGTTAAAAAGCTGCAGGCAATGCTGAAATACAAGACTTACGCTCCACTGCCTTTTCGGGGTCCATCCCGTCCACGTCGATCAGATACCTGCAGGTGACAAAAAGCTGTTAGGCTACACCCTTGTGTCCAGCTTGTCACACAGGTGCTCCACCCCCGTACATACCTACAGATCAAGTAGCCGGTGCGGTTCACCCCGTGAGTGCAGTGGACTCCAATCAGCTTGTCTGGAGGGGGAAGTCAGTGCATTAAAAAGTGCATCTGAGTGGTTTTCCTCATAATAATCTGTGAATTTTTTAACAAAACATGTGTGGCTGACAGTATTTCACATTAAATGGTACTTATATAGCACCTTTGTAGCCAACCAGGCCACTGAAAGAGCTTTACAACACAATCTGTCCTCATTCCCCCACTGACACACATTCATACAGCACTCTGCTACATCTCTATAAAGTTAACCTGAATAAGTCATTCTACAGAGTCTAATCAGTGCTTCAGATCACATTCATAAACCAATGGGACACATCAGGGGCAGTGAGGGGTCCAGCATCTTGCTCAGGGACACTTCGACATGTGACTAATGCCAGGAATTGAACCTCCGACTCTCTCGTGGAAGGACATGTGTCAGATCTTAGCAGGCCATGCTTCTGCACCCATTAGTTCCACTCTCACCGTTATCACTGTTGTCTTGGAGAAATCTGTGCACGTAGCGCTTGAAGCTCAGGATCGTGTTGTCACTGGGAATCTCATGACCGGCTGTGAAGATCTTCACACACAGCAGCGACTGCGGAATGTCCTACACACACACATACACACAAATGAAACTGAGACAAATACCAACAAAACACGCTAACAAATTCATCAGTAACTGTGTTCATATTTCTATGTTTCATTTTTCATTTATTCCTTGTTAAAATTCCTTGTTTGTAAATTCCTTAAGGTTTTGTTTTGTTTCTGACACTCATTTACTGGAAGCGTTAAAGACTTACTACAATGCATAACACTATCATCAAGGTGACTTAAACATTTCTCAACACAAAATAGTCTTAGTTTAGAAGTCTGGCACGAAATGAGGCAAGCGATGTGCATTCCATCAAGGAATTCTAGGCTTTTAATTTAATAAATCAAAACTACAATCACTTTGATTTCTGTGCCTCTTCAGTCTTTAATATATTAATAAAACTCAAAACACAGCAATACTCTAGGTTTTTTATCACCTTGGTATTGATTTTTTTTTCTACGCTGACTGACTGGTCATTATTTTTTTTTATTTTCATTTAATGTTATGTGATTTAACTGAAGCAAACTTTGCTTTTAAAATAAATAGATAAACTGAAGAAATCAGGGTTGCTTCTGCTTACCCTTGGTTCTGACTTTTAATTTTAATTCTAAGGTGTTTTTTTTATTTTTTTTCCAGTCAGACGGTCAAAACTGATCTTCAATTCAATAATAACTCATGCATTGTAAAGCAGCTGGCATTTTTCATGTGTGCTTTTAAAATTTCCATCTAGGACCTCTGTTGCTAACAAAAAAATAGTTTTATGATATATTTTTTAAACAATACCTAATACCTACCTTAATTTTTCCTTTTTTCTCAAAATACTACTGAGCATCTTTCTGGTTACGGGTTCAAAATTCTAATATCATGCCAACATAATTATCCGTGTAAACAATATGGAAGAAAGAAGCATAACCTGACACTTTACACATGACACAAAACAACTCCATTTGCAAAGATAAAATGATGAATGCAGTATGTTGGAAAGTGTTTTATAGACTGTAGGCATACATTTCAGATTTGCAATCTATTTAATCTGAAATTAAGACATAACTGTGTCATAAAAGACTTGAAGTTTGACAGAAATCAGTTTGGTTGTAGGTTAAGACATACTGATCACCCAGTTCTTTCTGAAGCTGTGTTCAAACACTCGCCTGCAGAGGGATCGTGTGGTTGTAGCCTGAATCCTTTTCTGTCCTTCTCTTATGTCTTGATCAAACAGGATCTGCTCCCTGTGATGTGCGTGTTCCTGTGTGTGTGTACCTGAGGTGTGTAGTAGCGTCTGGTAAACGTCAGGTCAATGATCAGACCGAGCTCTTGGTTCTCTTTGTTCAGAGCATCCAGCAGCTCCCAGGGGCCGAACACCTCAGAGCACGGGAGCTTAAAGTTCAAAGCCTGAACAGAAGCAAACAGTTGCACTCATTAGTAACAAAAAAAAAACAGACTTACTCTTGTTAAAGAAACAGCAGTTTTGACACACTGCTGACCTGTTTTAGAGGCACTTTGAAGGCAATGAAGCGAGTCCCGCTGAGTCTCTTTCCAACAGCTATGTAGTCCAACCATCTGTTAGAGAGAAAGTTAGTCACCTTTACTGTTTCTTTGGCAGAAAACCTGAAAAAGCAGCATAGGAGCATAACTTTTTCTGTGATTTTAAGAAGAAAGTGTATAGATAGCAATTGAGGAAAATTGCAATTTACATCCCTCAATTCAGAAGCTTTAGAGCAAATATTTGTGTGTTAAAACTGAATACCAACTTTATAACTCCAACATAACTCAAACCTGTCACTTGTGTGCAGCTGTCAGGTCAAAAAAAATCTTTAATCACATTTCTACAACAGAAAATGTCTCTTTATCTGAACCAAACTTTCACCTCAAGAATTGAGTAGTCAAAAACGTTTTCTTCCTCCTACAGAGATATATGCTATCTGACATGAACAACATGTTTAACAAGAAGTAAACCAACATGTTGAAGCAGTGTGTGAAAAACTAAATCCACTCTGAAAAAGCAAAAACACCTCATGTCAGTTTTCGAGCTCGGTCGTGGAGGGATGATAATTTGGCCTTCTTACGTAGCCACAAGACCTAGGCAATTTGTTGAGTCGAACATAAACTATTCTGTTTACCAAAATATCCTGGAGTCAAATGTGAAGCCATCTGTCTGACAGCTGAAGCTCAAACCGAACAGGTTCAAGAAACAAGACAGATTCCAACTACAGCAGCAACTCTACAACATTAGGGCTGAAAAGAAAAAGAATGAAGTTGTTGCTATGACTCTAAGACCACACCTAAACCTGAATGAAATGATGTGATCAGATATGCAAAAAGCTACTGTTTACCTGAGGCTGATACATTAGAAA
This sequence comes from Kryptolebias marmoratus, assembly GCF_001649575.2. Lineage (NCBI taxonomy): Eukaryota > Metazoa > Chordata > Actinopteri > Cyprinodontiformes > Rivulidae > Kryptolebias > Kryptolebias marmoratus. The sequence goes on along the minus strand of NC_051443.1, from coordinate 9,785,724 downwards.
TAGTTTTACTTTCGTTTTCAGAAAAACTGAAACATTTTCTCGTCAAAAGAAAGTCCTACCAAAAAATTAAATTAACCAAATGTAATTCTGTCTATTTCTGCAGTATTTACATATTTTTATTTGCATAATTTGATTATATCAATTTTCCACAGTAAAAAGAACAGTGGCCCCTCGCTGATGTTATTTTTGATGCTTTATTTGTAAAGATTTTGTGTTTGCTTTCTGCTTTCATAAGTCTCATTTAGCTCACCTGTCCGGGATGTCGTTCTTCTTGTGTCTCGACATTTTCACAGCTCCTTTGTCCTCTTCTGTTTCTTTGAGACAGAGCAAACTAGAAAACAACTAGAAAACTATCTAAAAGCAACTTCAACGCTCCCACATGAACAAACGCACAAAGTCAGCCGTAAGTTTTTTGTACACGCAGCTCATCTAAAAGCCCGGCTTTCACTGTCAGAAACACAATAAAAAAACAAACTAAGGCTTCCGAACACTTTAAAAACATTTTAAAACAGTTTCTGTTCCTCCGTTTCTATTTTGTTTACAATCTTCAAAAACTGTCGCCACCATCGCCACATCCGCGAGAAGCCGACTGCAGGCGCATGTAGATGACGTCACACACAGACCCTTTTATTGCCACCTGGTGGTGGAAGAAATGTATTACAGCAACACATAGATTTCCATTATATATTTCCATTAGAAAGGGCTGTGATGGGCTGGTGTTACCTGTCCAGGATAAGAGTAAAACCTTTTTACAAATGTAGAATGGATAAATGAAATAATTTAACAATGTAATGAAATAAAATATTAAACACTTTACATATTAAAACACTGAGAGAATAGTTCTGTTTTATTAATAAAGGCTGACATAAAAGAAAGAAATGAATAATTAAACTTGTTTAAACTATTATTTTCAGATTGTCACCAGCAGTTTTATGTTTGGTTTCACCTAAAAAGCAATGTGGCCACTTGAAGGAGAAGGACGTGACGTTACCCACTCTATAATGGGACATGCATTTATGAAGAGTAAAACAGCAAAGACAGGAAAGATCATCCATCAGGAATCTGAAACTAAAACTACAACAAGAGAAATATGAACCCTCCAAATTCCAATTCCCCTATGAATTTAATGCAATACTTTGAGTCAACTTTTGTAACATCTTTCTAACAAAGTCATACAATAGCTCAGTCAGTAACTAATGAATGGACTGGTTCTTCTGCTTCACTCCCAGATAGGGTCTTCCTAATTTTGTCAATATTACATAAGTGGAGACAGGGTTGCTGGAGCACTTACAGAGAATCATAAGATCAGCCTGTTTATGAAATGTTTACACAGCTGTCTGCCACTTAGATAATCCTGCAGGTTTCTGAATGTTTTGTTTTCCAGTCATTGTATAAATTTATGCATTTTGTTTGTGTGCCATTTGAGCCCCACTGTTTTAGTTTCCACTCAGGTGTTGCTTTCAGGAAAAGCAGGATTCCTCTGTTTCGTGTCGTGTCAACACTGATACGCATCTGAAAACCGATTGCGTGCAGGTTCTGACAGATCAGTCAGGACTTCTCGATGGAATTAGACAGCGTGAGATTCAGCGAATTCAGACGTTTTTGGCAAAATCTTCTAAATAACAACGTCCACACTTTTCACTCCAAAGACAGAATCCAAAGAACTCACAATATCATCCAGTTTTGTTTATTAACTATCCTTTAGTGGCTCTTTTTAAATTGCTATCAGGTTTTTATTTCACTATTACAGAATTATTTAATATCATATACATAAAAAGGCAGAAAATATACCTAATATCGTCAAGAAAAGTTTTATTTTTGTCCTAAAAAGAAACCTTTTTAGAAAAACCCACCTGTGGGAAACACATAGGAAATCCATCTAGAGGAAGGTGCGTTATTTCCCAGAATAGGTGGAAAAGAACGTAACGTTGCAACAGCATGACTCCACAGCATGTGATTATCTCTTTCAAACTGACAGGAAACGCTGCACAAGCTGTGTTTATCAAAAAAGGTGTGGCTACAACTTTATTGCTCTGCACAGAGTGCTTTAAACCAAGAGTGATGCAGAGACTTAAAGTCAGGCAGAGATAGATCCGTTCAGCAGAGACTCTCAAAGACACAGACCTTCCCTGCAGCAGTAAAGAGAAGCCATGGATGGAAAGGGGGAGTGTAACAGGGCAGTGGTGGTGTCTGTGGCCTCGTTCGACTACGGAGTACCCCTGGGAAAGAGGAACGGAGCCAAGAGAGACACTAAGAAACTCCACAGCACCCTCAGCAAACTGGGCTTTAAGGTGGACATACACAATGACCTGAGCAGTGAGGAGATCTACAAGCTCTTCCTCCAAGGTAACGTGCCAACACTTACAGCTTACTCCTAACATCGCTGCCTCTTACTGAGTCACACCGCTGACAAGCATTGGAAAAATGTGCACGTTCCATTCTGGGCAACATGTGGTCGTGTCTCATCGCGGTCCCGTCAAAGGAAGCAACGTTCTCGATTCATGTTGCTGATCAGAACGTTGAAAAAGTTGTGATTTAGCTTCAAATCAATTCCAAACAGCTAGATCAGGGGTGTCCAACCCTGGTCCTCGAGGGCCACCATCCTGCATGTTTTACTTGTTTCTCTGCTCCAACACACCTGATTTGAACCAATGGGTGATTAACAGGCTTCTGCAGAACATGAAGAGGTGATTTAACCACTGAATCAGGTGTGTTGGAGCAGGGAAACAAGGAAAACATGCAGGATAGTGGCCGTCGAGGACCAGGATTTCCTACCCATGAGCTAGATCTTCTTGGAATACGTCCAAAACGTTTCAGGAAAAGTCCTGTAATAGTTTTTTGATGATCTGTAGAATGCTGTTTTTGATTTGTTTTTATCCTGGACCTCATAGTTGACTCTTAGATCCAGTAGATCCAGTATGGGTAGAACTTTGTCAAGGGCCCAGAGAACCTCTAATTCACTCAATCTCTTAAGCTCATAGGTGACAGTGTGCCTTTAGAAGGACACAATTGTCTTAGTAAAGACAAAATAATTAAATTTTAAATTACGGGTTAGTAGATCCTTCTAAGTTTCTGCTGGAAATTCTCACCCTATGCTCTCTAAATCTCACCTTCTCCATGATCAATGAAGCATAAATATCATGTAAATATGTCTTAGTTCCTATTGTTTTGCCTACATTATGTAATCATTTCAGTGTCTTAGATTCAGGATTAAGAGCAGACAGAGTTGGGGAGGAGTTTTATAGCTGCTTATTGGTAATGGATTCAACTTTACAGTCTGATGGTCATGATTAGCGGCTTTAGAAATCAAAACTTATCGAACAGGACAGCAAGAAAACCAGGCGTTCCTCGCTGAAGGCCTCGGCTTTGGAACCTTTCGTTTACACGCCTCGTGATTAAACACACGCCTCATGTTCAGTGTTGTGCTGTGTGTTGAAATGAACGTCAAACAGCAAAGGTGCAGTGAGTGCATGAATAGCTGATGCTCTGTACGCTGTGTACAACCACATGCTGCTTGTTGCTTGACTTGCTCTGCATGTAACAGCAACTGAGTGAAGCGTGTAAATGACTGTGTATGTCTGTGGTCTTGTCTCTGCTGCAGAGAGTAGGCGGCCTGTGAAGGACTGCTTTCTAGCCGTCCTCTCGTCTCACGGAGAGGACGGCCTTGTGTACGGAGCCGACGGTAAGCTCGTCCAGCTGGCCCACATCTTCAGATATTTCGACAATGATTACATGGAGAAAAAGACCAAGCTGTTTTTGATACAGGTAACTGGACACCTTAAAGTATCAGCAACAAGCAAGCCCCAACAGTGATGAAGATCTGCCTTTGGCTTTAAGATTTCTATGCACGTTATGTAATTCACAGTGTTTCTTAGTTCTGTTTGCGAAGTGACACTCGGGGTGCTCTGTCTACAGGCATGTCGAGGAAACGCTCTGGATGATGGAGTGGAGGTGGATTCAGCTAATGACTCTACAGAGAGCATCAGTTTCTCACAGTATCTTTCTGTCCCAGTGGATACAGCTGTAATGTACACCACAGCACCAGGTAAACCACCGGTTAGACCTCAAGAATCTTCTGATATACCCGTATAACTCATCACCTACCATAAATTTGCCAATTAATCACCAGAACAACCAACAAAACCACCTCGAGACAACTAAAGGCTGCCATCGCAGACATAGAGCCTCCTCCATGGCCATTAAAAATACCCAAACTACTTACAGAATAAAAACATTAATGATGATTTAAACCTAAACTACCCATAAAGTTTTTTTAGACGCCACTAAAATACTTGAACTGCCAAAGCCAACCTCACAAAAAGTGATCACAACAGCCTCCAAAAGTCCGCTAGAACTACTTCTTGAACTACTGGAGCCTATAAATGGTTGATCTAGTCTTTTATAAAGGTCTTTAGTCTTTCTAGTCTCACAAAGCATTCAAAGTGCTTTTTTTTACACAACAAGCCACATTCATTGGGTTCAGTGTCAAGGACACTACAGGGATCAAGTCACCAACCTCTATCTGAGTCACAGCCTCCCTCTCTGATGACCATCAGACCTCGATCAACACCTTCGGAACATCCTGGAGGTTTCTTCATTGACACCTAAATCCTTTAAATTATCCGTGGAACTCCTGAAGTCACGGTGCGATCCATTTGTACTCTGAAGTTGGAATTTCCAGGTTTCAAGTCTGAAAAACCATCTGTAACACCCCCCAGACGTTCTGTTAGGCTACAGTGTTTGGGGAAACCCATCGTTATTGGTTTGTATTGCTAATAATAGTAAGTTTGCTTACTGAGAACAACAGTTAGCAAATCCTACTGGTTTTTCGAGGCGCAACTGGAACACAGATAAGTTGAATGGGATGTCACTCCCAGATACGAGTTCCAACTTCCACGGTAAATGGAATGCAGCGTATTTGCTGGATTTCTTGGTGTACAATAACGTTGTTTTTGAATCTCCCGTCTTCTCCATCAGGATACGGCGCTTTCATGAGCCCTTCTGGATCAGTCTTCCTGCAGACGTTCTGCTCTTTACTAGAAGAGGAGGGCCATCAGAACCTGGAGCTGACTCGCCTGATGACACGAATCGCCCACAGGATTGCCTACAACTTCCAGGCCAAAGGTCGCAACCTCGACGGGAAGAAAGAGATGCCCTGTCTACTGACACGACTGACAAGAGAAGTCTTTCCCTTCGCAGAGTCGAGGAAAGACAGCGGGGCTGCGGGAATGTCAGCCACGTCGCTGCTCGCCACCGAGAACGTCAGAACACAAACTCCTTGTATTCTTTAGACTGTGGCACGTCAGAATGTGTAACTAACTGTGTAGAAGGTAGTTATTATCACCAGGAATGTAGACACGACAGGCAGAAAGAAAGAATCATGTCTGTGTTTCACGTTCCCAGACATTTCTTTAGAAATTTTGTAAAAACCTTTTAGAGGAAATAGCTTGAGTTTTATCTGTGTATCATATCCATAATGTCATATATTTAATATATATATAGATTATTTTATATATTTAAATGTAAAACTGTTTTTTGTTCCATTTATTTGTGTACCCATGAGTCAATAAACAGAAAATTAAATGCGTGTCTGCTTTTGACTTTGTTCAAGGACGCAAACCAACTCATTGTAATTTGCTCCTCATAATTCAACACCAAACAAATTTTAAATTGAATTTGACAATCCTCTCCGAGCCTTTTCTTCTCCTTTTCCAAGGAGTGTATAAATATCAAAATCTTCCTCCCATCAGTAAAATACCTCCGTGCATCTGACACCAAGATAAAGTTCCTGTCTTCAGTTCACACAAAGTTCTGGAGAGAGAAGCTGATATTTTTAAAACCATTTTCCGAGATGAAAGTTTTTCTTAAAACTTGGACTCAAAATATGGAGTGTTCCAGAAACGATCACATAGAAGTTACGTCACACTATCGCTGTGTGCTGTAGAAACCAGAACAGTAATGGAGCCGTTTTTACCAGTTTTTCTTTGTCTGTCTCGCTTTTTCCCTGATCTCGTCACTATTAAATACTGGTTATGTGCTGAAATGATTATTAACTTAAAGAAAATTGTAATACACACACACACACACAAAAACACACACATATATATATATATATATATATATATATATATCATATTTTACGCACTATAGGGCACACTGGATTATAAGACGCACTGTCAAGGAATGGTCCATTTTCAAACTTTTGTTATAAATAAAGTGCACTGGACTATAAAGCGTGTCGTGCACCTCCCAATTTTTGTACCTTCGTACGCGCTATGCTCCGATCAAAATGTACGATTTCGCTGCTCTAGCAGAGCTGGTTTGCCTGTATCAGCATTTATATGATCCCTCTATGAGAGATCACAAAAATAATCAAACGGTTCAAAACTCACGGAAGAATACTGCACCGACGTAAGCATCAAGTATAAATGCCTACAGCGCTCACTCAGGTCTGCTCGCCGTGCACGACTATAACTGAGCTTCAATGCTGCGAGTGGTGCAGCTTTGTAGTTTACCAAAGTTGTACTAAAACATTACGACTTCTTACATATGTAAGGCGCTCCGGATTATCAGGCGCACTGTTGTTTTTTGAGAAAATTGAAGCTTCTTAAGTGCGCCTTATAGTCCGGAAAATATGGTATATATACAAAGGGCCCCAATTGTTTGTGGGAAATTTGATTTTTACCTGACCTAACATTGTTCTTTCTTTGAATTTTCATATTAATGTGGACATTCTCACCACCTAATGATGTGGCATGGGTGTATTTTTTTAGCACTTTGGTCAGAATTGTGTGGATGGAGAAAACAAACAGAAATATCCGGAGTTAAACCCTAACCATAACTGTAAGTGAAAAGATGTGTTTAATAGAACTACTTCATTTATAAATTTTAAAGTCTTTAGTTGTCAAGATGTAAAACAGTAAAGTAGTCATGGATTAAGCTAGATAAATTAAAAAAAAAAGTCCAGGGTTTATAAACCACTTGACCTGAACGAAAGTAAAAGTGGATCAAGAATATGTTTAAAACAAAACTGACATTTTACAGAGATAAGTAGTATCTGATGTGCTGTAAATGGGTCTTTGTAATACAAATAAACATGTTGGTTTATCAGGATCACATCCATAAACTTCAGACAGCCATAAACACTGGCCCTCATGCAGACAGCAAAAAGGCAGTTTGAGAACAACTGCTTTAGGATGTTTGATGCCTGCAAGGATTTCAAGAAATTATGTCAACCCTCCCGTGGCCTTCGGTTCAAATTCACCTGAAGTTATTAGGGCTTCTCTACCTTTCTTTGTCTCTTTCTCTTTTGAGGGATTCAGGAGGGTTAGGTATTTTAATGGGGCTGTTTATAGCTTAGCAAAGGTTTGGACTTGTTAGAGGTCAGGAAATCCCTAAAGGATCTGTAGAACCTCAGAGACATTCAATGGATCAGTGGTTCCCAAGTCATAACAAAGAGCCTCATCATCATCCCATTATTTTTATCCATTTATGACAACTGGTTTTGTCTATTTGTAAAAGTTTAGGCTTGAATATTGCTACAATTTTTCAATTAATTTGATTTCAAGTCTTCTCAAAACCTGTAACTGGGTGTTTTACGGCACACAGTGGGAACCAGTGCATGAGATCTTTCAGAAGGATCTGTATGACAGGAGTTATGCTGTTTTCTATTTGAAAAGATAGTTTGGTTTCAGGGTAGTAACCCAGTTTGCTGGCATATTGATTTAAAAATGCTGACATCAGCCAACAAACTGTAATCTAAATAAAATAAGCTGACACATCGCTCTGGTCTTTACACCCGTTAATCATTTTAAACACGTACGACTAACAGAGTGCAAAGCTGATAACACAATCTTTCTATAAAAGCACTCTCTTGTGTGTCTGAATCAACTAGATCAGTGGGTTTTTTTTTCACTACAGGAGAAAAAAGTGTAAAAACAACAAATAGACTAGTTGTTGAAATGTTCACGTTGGACTGGTTTAGAGTTATACTTCTTAATATTACAAAGTACACAACTAGCAAATACTTTTTTTTCCATTTGCTTTCCAGGACTACTCAGAGTCCCCTAAAGATTCAGGCACCACTTCTGTTCAATCCTGAGTATCTTGAAAACTGAACATATAAATCACGCAAATACATTTCAAAGAACTCCACGTTTCCTTCTCTTTGTTACACTTAGCTTTTACACATAGTTTTGGAAAAGTCTAAATCATATAATATATATTTCATGGAGCTTCGTTCCTATAACATGTGAGGCAAAAAGAAAAAAATATATAAGACTAATTAATTTTCAACAGTTGATGTTAAAGGCAGGAACTGATCAAATTAGCATGATTCATGGTGGGAGTTGTGTGGGCATTCTCCGTATGTCCAACGTCCTGAAAGTAATAAGAGATTACAAATTTGCTTTCATTATTTGCAGTTAATTTTTAACCTGAGCCTAGTTTATGTAAGTACTCTAAAAATTACGGGTTGTTTTTGTGGAGAATCAACATTGTGTAAATTGATATACGAGACATTAAGAAGTGGGGTTCTGTGTGAAGGACATAAACAATTAATATCTTACCTGTTGTAGGTAGCTCTTTGAGTGACAATAGGCTGGAGAAATACAGTTTAAGTGTTACAGAGCTGAAAGGCTAACCACCCTGCCATAAATTTTGCTTTATACAATTATTTCAATAGAATTTGTTGGTCATTTACAAAAACAAATAGCGGCAGCAGTAGCTAGCTGTAGCACTTCCGGTGCAGCCTTTGAGGCACTTCAGTCGGTGATTTCATTATTCTAGCTAAATACCCATGTGATGTAAAACTGACAACATGCAAAAGTTTATAGAATGAACCACTGCGAAAACTTGGGGATTTGAGTTGTTCTAAGATGACAAAATCTGCTTTGGACGTTTGTCCGCTCGATTAAGACATTATTAGTTCCACTCTTTTTCTCTAAATTGAGGCTGTTCAAAAGGCTATCTGCAGCATGGAAACTGTTAATAACATTTCCACAGAACTTCACTTCAAAACACTCGAAACATCCCTTTAAGACAGATCTCTGCAGTTTACAGTTTGTTACAACTAATAGTTTCCTCGCCTACATTTCCATCCGCCTGTCATGGAATATTTTTTTGTGCCGGTTCGTTCATTTACATAATACACATTCTCAACAGCTTTGAAATGCTACCTAGGTGGATTAGGAGGTGAAATAGACGCAGTAACACAGCTGGTAGTAGCACAAATGTTAGTACTTTATGCTGTTAAAGTAGAAAATATGGTAAATATCAATATATGATGTAATGGCTAAGTATAAAATGCAGAGGGTGAACCTGGGTACCATTTAACACCCAGGATCTCTAAATCTCACCTTCTCCATGATCAGTGAAGCATAAATATCATGTAAATATGTCTTAGTTCTTATTGTTTTGCCTACATTATGTAATCATTTCAGTGTCTTAGATTCAGGATTAAGAGCAGACAGAGTTCGGGAGGAGTTTTATAGCTGCTTATTGGTAATGGATTCAACTTTACAGTCTGATGGTCATGATTAGCGGCTTTAGAAATCAAAACTTATCGAACAGGACAGCAAGAAAACCAGGCGTTCCTCGCTGAAGGCCTCGGCTTTGGAACCTTTCGTTTACACGCCTCGTGATTAAACACACGCCTCATGTTCAGTGTTGTGCTGTGTGTTGAAATGAACGTCAAACAGCAAAGGTGCAGTGAGTGCATGAATAGCTGATGCTCTGTACGCTGTGTACAACCACATGCTGCTTGTTGCTTGACTTGCTCTGCATGTAACAGCAACTGAGTGAAGCGTGTAAATGACTCAGTAAGCAAGAAACTTACAGATTTTAGGACAAAAGAAGCTTTTCCAATTATTTAAGAAGTTCCATCTGTCAGTAAGAGTTAGATTCATTGTTCACTGGCATCCTGTAGGAAATGTCATTTAAAAGAATTGTAGAATTAAAAAGTTTCAAGGGTTGTTTCAGAACCCAAACTGAACGAGTCGAAAATTTAAATCCTTCATCTTTAGGTTTTAGAAACAAGTGAAGAGTAGTTTTATTTTGTGGCTCTGCCCGAAAAAAGCTAAGAAAATGTTAGAAATTTAGGATGTTTTTTCGTTGAGAAATATGAAGCGCTTTACAAATGTTTGAAGTTCAGTTTTGCTTCCAAGGTGTCGTTTCTTGTCACCCCTTTAAGACTTCCTTCCGTGCGTCACCCAGTGTTCAAACAGCCACGTGAACACTCAGCCCCGCCGTGCATCTGTCATGTCTGTCTCTCCATTACAGCAACGTCTCACTCACCTGTGTCCATATATGGACTTCCCTTCCCAGGTGCAGACATTATGTAACTTTCTCAGAAACTGAATGACCCCCCTCACTCACACAGCCGTCATGAGTCAGCGTCTTCTGACTTTGGCACAACCAGCTGATTTGTTCGCGTTCCTCTCAACTTTTTTTCTCTCTCTCTCGGAACAAGTGACTAACAGGGGGAGCACATACTGTAACTCCAATAAAACAGCTGATGAACAATCTGAAATACCTGCCCTGACACAAAGAGCTACTTCTAGATGTAGAAATACCTATTTAAGAACAGAAAAACCTATTTAACAATATTTTTCCCCTTGGAGAATGTCTTTAATCCTCCAAACCATTTTTTACATTAAGATCTTGAAATTCCTAAATAGGCAGATGATTATTAATACAAGTCATTATGGTATTTCTCTTAATATTTAATTGTATTAATCAATGGTTATGCAAGTTGCTGAGTAAGCCCTTGTATCTGGATGTTGTCTGTGAACCCTTTGGCACCACCCTGAGGTTAGAAGGTAGACAGGAGTAGGACCAGGGTTAAAATAATTCACTATACAATACTGATAATAAAAGGGGTTAAAAAATATTTTGCAAAAAGCATAAAGGGCTCAGGGTTAACATGAACTTAAATCGACTTGCAGGCGATCAGAAGAGACGTAGATAAAACGTTTTGGCCATCAAGGACACCATCATGTGTGGCATAAACCCAACACGTCTCATCATGCTGAGAACACCGTCCCGACATTGAAGCATGGTGGTGGCAGCATCATGCTGTGGGGATGCTTTTAACCAGCAGGGACTGGGAAACAGGTCGGAGCTGAAGAGAAGACTGATGGCGCACAATACGATGATGGCATGATTTAGAAAGTGTACATAAATAGAGGCCATTCAACTGGAAGGAGCAAAACTGTGTCGAGATGTGGCAGGCTTTAGGATTTGTTTTTGAGCAGGGCTTTTAGACCTGGACATGCTTTCAGTCAGAAGAGCTCCCATGTAGGTGTCATGATACAGCTCTTGACACAGACGTCAAAAATTCAGATGGGGAGTGAGACTTCCACAACTGCTTTGAGAGCAAAACTCGAGCAACATAACTGCACACCTCTGCCACTCAGGTCAGGACAACCACCGCAAATGTCCCCAGTGGGATATCACCTCCTTACTGCAACGGACCACTGTAGCTCTTCATCTCTTAAAACCACGATCACCTGCCGATTCCACAACCTCCCCGCCTCATCAGAAACTCAGTGCTGTGGTGTTACAGGAGGGTTTACTTAGTAAAAAACTCACCAGGCCACAAAGTGACAGACGAGATGATTGTCGAGACAGAGGCACACACTGTGTTATAGTGGAGAACGTGCTAAGGTAAGAGGCTAAAAATAGTAGCAGAAAGGGTGAGTGGTTGAGGTCTGGGGCCCTGTTAAAGGTTAGAATAATTTAGGCTGCTTACAGCTGGACACCGGTCGTCTGTTTAGCTGTTAGGAGAAAATCTGCAGCAGCTGGCAAACCTGACGAGTTAACTGAAGCTTATGAAGATACACGGATAACCAGCAGTGCTGTGTAAGCTGCTAATTAAATACTAGATAGAAACTAGGTTTTATTATAAGTTAATCTTTGATTACCAGTAGTTCCTCAGTTAAGTATGTCTGTTCTTTCACCTCAAATCTTTATCTTCTGTCTTCTACCTACAGCAGTAAAGATCCACCACCTGTATAAATAATGTCTGGATAAAAAAAAAAAAATGAAAAAAACAAGACATTTACATCTTTAATTCTGACTCAACTTGCAGCAGGCTGTACATCAGAACTCAGTGAATATTTATTAACAAAGAACCAGAACATGGATTTACACTCATAACTACCAAGTGAAGATATCATTTGAACCAAACGAACCCTGTCCCACACCTCACTTTCAGGTATACCAAATAAACCCCTCCTAAAAAACAAAATAGAAAAAGTGAGTTTGGGGAAAAAAACAAAACAAAAAAAAAAACAGTTTTATGAAGTTAGAGATGCAGTCAAATATTGACCAATTATGTCATGACTAGTATAAAACATGAAAGATCTATAAAAATTACAAAGAATGCTCATTTACAGCAATAAAAAGAGGTTCAATTTTTATGTTAAGTGTTATCGAACTTGATTCACTCAGTAGAAGCAGCTCCTCGCAACTGATTGGTTGTTCAAAGGGAGAGAGGCTGCGGACAAGTTAAGGCACTGTGAGAGCTCGCAGCTGATTGGTCGGAGGACGTCGGAGGCGGGATGAGGAACGGCTGAGACAGCAGCGAAGGCGGGTGCGGGGATCTGACGGAGGAGGACATGAGGGGTGAGGAGATGGGCGTGTCTGAGGAGGAGGAGGGTGTGGAGGGACCTGGAGTGACGGCGTTGCGGTTCAGGGGCTGGGTGGTCCGGTGCGGTTTGGTGGTGAGCGAGAGCGGCTGCAGCTGCTCCGCGTACGGTGAGGTGTGCCCGCCGTGGCTGTGGGACGAGTGCGTGTGCTCGGTGTGCGTCGCGGCCGGGGCGGCGGGCGACGCCAGGGCCGTGGTGGGAGTCGCTGGGGAGTCCAACGAGGAGGCGGGGCTGGCTTGAGACAGGTGGGTGTGTGTCAGGTGGGACACCGTGTGCGGCTGGGTCAGGTGAGGTCGTGTGTGTGAAGTTTGCGTGACTGGAGTGTGTGTGTGGGGCGTCTCCTCACGAGGTTTCTTCAGCTGTGGTGGGAAGTCATCAGCAGAAGCTGCAGCAGCAACTGAGGAAACAAAAAACAGAAGAGCCTTCCAGTGTGTGCAAAGAAGAATGGACCAAGTACCAAGTGTAGAAGCACACTTTTAGTAGTACACATTTTGAACCTACTGTAAAAAGAAGTTCCACAATATTCCGAGTCTACGTGGAGTCTGATTTGTCTGATTTTGCAATTTCATTTGTGTTTTCTGTATTATAGAAATCATAGTGCTCCCACAAAACAGGCATGTGTGCTTAAAGTCAGCTGCACTGTGATGGGCACATATCACCAGGTTGAATTTAGCCATTCTATCCTGCATGCTTTAGTTGTTTCTGCTTTGACACACCTGATCTGAACGACCGAGTGACTGACAGGTTTCTGCAGAACTTGCAGACCTGCTGAAGAGCAGAGGAACATCTAAAACATGCAGGATAGTGGCCCTCCAGGACCAGGATTGGACACCGCTGTTCTAGAGGAAAGTATAGTGCCTCTTGTCTCTTCTGGTCTTTTTACGCTCAAACCATTTGAAGAATAAACAAACACTGAAATAACGTTTTCGGGTGTGATTCAAGCTGCAGTCCAAAACACATTTTGCACTCTGGATAAACCAACACTGCTACTGATGATTTTCACTCAGCTGTGAGGCTTGGCTGACATAACGGCATTAAGTTGCCACTTCTATGTCTTAATGATAACACTGTGACCACTCACTAAACAGGTTAGGTTTTATATCCTGGATGTTCGTTACATCATCCGATTTGTCCCAGTCTGTGAAATACAACAGATCAGGTTTTAAACTTAAACCATGAACCTGTAGAAATCTGCTCCTGAGCAGAATACTTTATTTCACCCTGCCCAGGATCAAGCTGAGTTAATCCTGGTACCCTTCAGGTTCCAACAAGGTGTATTTGAGTGACTTTTTACATTAAGAGTCATTTTAAATTCATAAAACTATCAGAAAAACAAAGTAGAAAGTTCAGTATGGCTGTAAGCAATACACTTAAACTCATCATCATGAACCTCCTGACATGATTCATACAAATGTCACCTCACCTTCAAACTGAGTGTCGCCTTGCACCCTCTTCCTCTTCTTCTTTTTACCCTGACAAACAGAAAACGGGTGAGTGTCGCACGGAAAAGCAGCCGATGAGTCGAGGCTTTCCGCCGTACCGTGAGCGTACTCACATAGTTGTCTCTGGCTGACCAGTTGGGGTACAGCTTCGAGTGGAGGAGCCTCTCTTTGCGAGCCAGTTCATAATATTTAGACTGCTCGTCTTTGGACAGCGAGTGCCACTGTGAACAGAAGAAACGGAGCACACTTCACAACCACGTGGACAAACAGGTGGGACTCATGTTAAGCTTTACTCTAGCTTCCTGGGCAGAGTTTCAAACACTGATGCAATCATAATTTCATTTTAAACTAAAATATTTGCAGTTAATTATATTTACCTCTTTTTTTTTTTTTTAGAGGAAATGGATTTTGGGATCTCAGACATGATTTTTTTTTCCCTTTAAAATTCCAATTCTTTACTAAATTAAACTACTAACCTTAATGTTGACTTAAACTCAAAATAAGACTTTCTTTCTAACTTGAGTAACTTACCAACTTTATTATTGATCATTTAATGCACTGGGATAATTCCTATTTTCTAAACAACCACTGGACGACAACAGGTAAGCTTGGAATATTTCTCAAAAAAGTACAAGTTAATAAAAAATATGAACTATTTATTTAAATATCAACTTAAAAACAGAACCAGTGCAGACAGAGAAGCTGTCTCCCATCAACTGGCTATCAGAGTTTTAAGTGTTTTTGCAGCCATTTGCTTTTATTATTTCATGTATATTTACAACTTTTCTCTCCAGTACAATAAAACATCTTTACTACTAACCAAACACGTTTTTGGTGCTTTTCTTAAATCTGAGTCACATTTTTATTGTAAAACTAAACTTTACATTTTATTCTCAAAGCATTTTTGATCCAAGTTAAAGTTGTAAATATTAATAAGTAAATCTATAAAAGTTTGTTAAATAGACTGACCCTCTGTCCCAGTATCTGATTGATGGTGGCGCTCTCCTTCACTTTGCACTGAGCCACCACTTTGGGCCTCTCCTCCCTCATGTACAACATGAAAGCGTTGAGCGGCTTCTTGATGTGAGGCTTCTTTTCTTCTTCTTTCTCACGCTCGGTGTCCGATGTGGACTTTCTGTAAGACAGCGGATCACGGAGACGATGTGTAAATCTTAACTTGGCTGAAATGAAGCCTCTTGATTGCTGTTCTTCTTTTACTAAAAAGACCTTGAACACAAACATTTCTGCACACCACACAACAGATACTTGACATTACGTGACAACTGTTGGAAACGGAACATGAGGTGAATCTCGGTGCTCATTAATGGAGTTGTTGTTTTTACCCAGGCTGGTGGCCGCTGCTGCCTGCAGGCTCCTGCTTCACTGCTGTGGGGACGACTGCTGAGTGGGGAGCTGACGACTGGGGGTTCGGCACCAAACGTGGAGAGAAGCTACTTGACACCAGACTGCATGAAAACACACAAACATTGCACTGAAAACTCACAACACACTCACAATAATCAAAGCTATATCACTGCAACAATTAGAGAGTGTGTGTATATTACAGTATACACACACTGCTCTAAATCACTGTAGTAACGTAAGACTCAGTCCTATAATCCCTAAAGTATATCAGGGTACTGATTTAAATATATCCTTCAGCTGGATTATTTTTATTTGCATGCATTGCACTTATAATTTATTAGTTTTTTTGTTTAAAGTTTTTTCTAAGTTCATTAGGACAGCTTAATTTGGCAAAAATGGGCATGTAATGGGTAAATATTCAAACCAAAACTTCAAAACACTAAATCCATATAAATTTGTTTAATCATTTTTGAAACAATAAACCATTAGAATGGTTAAATATAAAGTCTGTTGAAGGAAAACCACAGGAAAAATGTCCAGGATGAGCTAAATGTTGCTAAATGATGTTGCTAAAACACATATGTTGTTACTACAAAAGTGATTTTTCTCCACTATATATTCTTATTATATGGCTGATTTCATCTGTTTGGTTTTAAACATGTTATTCATTTATTTTTAAATTACCATTTCTGAGCGTTCATTAACTTGCTTGGGGGGGGTCTTCGCTTTGTTTTCTCCTTGTGTCCTTTCCTCTGTCCCAACTCATCAACATTGTGGTCCAGATTTGCCAAAGAATTTTGCTGGCATTAATCAGGATTTTATGCATCGGTTTCATTTTTAAAGTCCCTCAAAGTGTACTGCCACCCAAACATCGTCTCTTTACACAGTTTGCAGACATTTAAATGGAGGCATTATGCATGCATTTAGAAGAAAAAAATTATGTTTATTTAATACCGTATTACTAACACTCAGTGTCCGCAGCCCCATTTTCCACAGTCTGAGCTGAACATCTGTGACAGCTGCATGACATACTTTCTTCCTGCATGGTTTTTCTTAGTAAACATGTTTTATGACTGCATTTCTTTGCCGACATGAAACGGAAAAAATAACTTTGAGCAAGTCAACACTTTGTGACTCTAAAAGGTTCAGTGCAGACAGATAAAACTTCACAGCATTATAGCCAAAACTAGCAACACGCCACTCTGTCTACAGAGACACGCTGTTCATTCAAACATTCAACATTCAGTGTTGCTCTGCTCCTGCAGCAGCCTTCAGAGTGATTGACCTCAGGTGGCACAAGCTCAGAATTACAGTACATCAAATCTGTCTTCAGGAATAAAAGTTGTGAATTTCTCAACATGATGGCATTACTCGAATTCTTTCAACATCTGTGACTAATTATTAAGACAACTTGAAGCCTTAAAGTAAATTTTACTATGTGTATAACAACAAATGGTGCTTCTTGATGCCAGTAACAATCTGGTCAAGCAGGTGGAGCTGCTTGAGATCTGACTTTAATCTGTGCTGTATATGGTACAACTTATCTGCATCAAAAACAAAAACAATAACACTCAATTATTTTCACAGCTTCCACAAGTACCTTGGCATGGAGCCATTCATAGCAAGAGCTGCTGGTGTGAATCCTCCTGCAATGGGATACATGGACTGTCCAGGTCTGCGAAAAGAAAGAAAAAACAGTTCAGGATTCTTTTATAAAGCTGCATACAGACGTATGTCCTCTTATCAGTGTAACAGTAGGTGTTCCTATAATCTGACCTCAGGCTTGATGGTCAAATAAACACTTTCTGATAGAAGACAAAACAGAAAGTCAACACCACGGTTTTCCCTTTTCACCATCTACAGATCACAAATTACGTACCAAGTTTGACAACACAGTAGGGTAACACTGCAGCCATTTTAACCATGAACAAAACCAACAGCTCTTTACTTTTTAGCTGAATGAAATTTCGGGAAGCAACGTTAACTCTGTCCTGTCCAATCCCTCACTCTGTTGCAGAGGAAGCAACAGGGATCTTTATAAAATGGCTTGTTTAAGAGTTTCAGCTGGATTTCTGCAATGGATGTTGTGTTGTGAGAATTCAGAAATTTATTATGAACACATTTAGGCATGTTCAAGCAGGAAATGAAGTGTAAAGGTTCTCAGCTTGTGGTGCATAAAGAGCTGTTCCTCTTGAAAATGAAAAGTCATTATACTCAGAAACTGATAAAACTGATGCTGACATAGCTTGGCAAACGTGTTTTAGCTTTCAGTATATTTTTTTTATTGCATGTGGGCAAAATAAAGTTAATGCAAGCTTCACTCACAGCCATCCGAGAGGGTGGGGGATCTGAGCCATGCCTCCGGGAGAGACCGGGTAGCAGGGGGTGTGAGGGCTCCTCGACATGCCTGCTTCATGGATAGCAGCAAAGGTCACGTGTGAGGAATAAAATGAATCTTGTGCGTTGGGACGTGACAGATACGGGCAGGCAGCTTACCTGTGTCAGGAGAAAAGCCAGGTGAGGCCCTCTGAGGGGAGAAGGCCTCGGGGCTGTAGGACAGCAGTGGGTGGAGGTGGGTCATGCGGGGGTGCTGCATCACAGGGACACTGTTAGACTGGAAACAAGCACACATACTTATAACATCATACTCATTATACAGTTACCAGTTCAAAGATATTATTATTAAAAATAATAATCATAATAATAATAATAAAAGATGATCCTCTATTGATTTGATACTTTTTTGAATTTGAAAAAAAAAAGTTATTTAAATGTGTAATTATAATTGCTTCAGAATAATTAATTCATTCTTCTGTTGACTTGGTTTGCTTATTTGTCTTCATCTACTAAACTCCAAAGCTCATCAACAGATCTGAAAAGATGTTTTCTTTTACCAAACACACCCAAAAGACCCAATTCATCACTCACATCATACTAATATTAAATCACACAGAAGTAAATAAATAATTACAATGTTTTTCCTTTAATATTGACAGGACAGAAGCTTCCACATAAGAACATCCATCACATTCTCTACATCTACACTCTCTTCAATATCATACTTGTCACAAAGAGCTACATTCTTGTGGCTGTAACTTTAAATGTTCAGAAAAGTAAGTTGCTGCAACTACAAGGCAGTTTTCTAGGCTGTGCAGCATGGCTCCGTGTCTGATATTACACAGAAAATGTTTTCCAAACTGACATGCTCTTTCTATTAAAATGTTATATTACAAACAGTTATAAACATCAAAACATGTAGCACATACAACCTCTTGAACATTGAAAATGTACTGATTACAGCTGTTATCTCACTATAAACAGGACTCTGAAACATGCTTAAAGACTTACTGCCCTCTGCAGGCAGATAGCAGAAAGTAAAGCAGGTATGTGGAAGTTCAATAATCTGTAATGGTTTAGTTAAAAATTCTTTCATCAAATATATGATTGAAGCTACTTAAATAGGTTTACTTGTCTGTAAGAATGTAAAGTTCCTTTTAGGTAACCCAGAAGGTGTGATTTATTATCACAAGTTCATCATGATAATGCATTTTGTATCTGTGAAGTGGTACAAAAGCTTTTTGTCAGCATTATTTACATTTTTCTTTTTGCAACATACAAGTAAACTCTGACACATTTTGCTGAATGTGTGTGAGCAGGTTTTACCAGGTGTGTAGGAGTAGCAGAGTCTCTGACGGCTGCTCTTCCTGGTACGTCGAGCAAAGGCCATTGAAAGGGCAGGTACTGTGGAGAGAAGCGGATGGTTAACGCAGGGCAGGGAACGGCAATCATCTTTGTTGTTTCTAAAAACTGCGGGCATACAGTGGCACACTACGACAAGAAAACCTGTTGATACCATGACATAAAGCAGCACAGAGCTGTTATCAGCAGTTGTGATTGGCATCATCACGTCGCCACGTGTTATTTCACAGCACTCCATTTTTGTTTTTAAACAGAAAAATATTTGTACTAAGGTTTTAATGAGCTTGCAGTAATACGATGTGATGTAAAATCAAGCAACATAAGAAACATTATTATTCACTGCTGGACCCTGTCACACACACCTGTAAAAAAGACTAAAACACACCTCGCTGAAATCAAAACAAATGCACATAAATAAGGTAAATAACTACAAAACTATTTTTTTAGATTTTTTAGAATAGCCTGGCTCCTAAACTCAACTAAATTGTCTGCTAATCTACATTCAAACTAGATTAATTAGAAATCATGAGAAATTTGTTTATTTAAAGTTTACTTTAAACAAAATCTACAATCAAGACACACCTGGTTTAAGTTGGGATTCAAATTGTGCAAGTTTTTGTGTACAAAAAAATAAAAACAGAAATACAAAAAAGAAATCAAATGCCATTAGGATGCACTAAAAACATGTGAAAGTATATTTAATCGGTTCAAGTTTAATTCTGCACTCTACTACTGAATTTAGTCTTTGTAGAGTTTAAATGTGCTGGTAGTAACTACTGAACTACTGGTACATTGAACAATAAAGGCTATAAATATTTAATACTTTCTTGTGCTTATTTTTTCTAGATATCAGTTAGACTTCCTTTGAGAGAACTTACTTTTTTTTTCTTTTTGAGGCTTCATTTAAAAAAAGAGAAACAGGTTTGACAAACAACATGTCAGGTGATCGATGATCAAATAGCTGTCCCTGTCCTGAGCCCTGAGCACAACGTTCTTTAACATTTATCTCAAGCCGTTGTAGTGCTTAAAGTTTAAGACTTTGTCCTAAATCACTTTTTCTTGTTTCCATTTATACGTAGTCTATACTTCTACAAAAAAAAAAAAAAAAAGAAAAGTGGATTTTGTTCTTTAACACTTGTGCTGAAGACATGTTAGGAACTTTAAATGGCCGGCATCAGTAGGAGGAAATACTCGCACTGTAGAGGCCCGAGATGAGATAGTGCTTTATCTCCCACATGTTTACATTCTCTCAGACTAAAAACGACAACCTGCACTCCCACAACACACACCCACCCTCATGAACAAGGAGGCAAACAGCCGACTTCCACAGGAGGAAGACGGGTTGTAGATAAGAGGTTTGTGCTGATGTGAGGAACATCAGAGTGTTGTTTGTCTCAGATGTTGGGACCTCGGGGTGGAGCCAGACAAAGAACAGAGTCCATTCCACACACTTCTGCACACCAGCAGCACCTCAAATCACTGAGGCCCCACTATTGACCGAGTCGTCTGAGAACAGGGAACACCCTCCCTCCTACCTTCTGTCAAACAGAGCCCCACAGCTGAAAGGGCCTTTGGTGCTCGTTCAGCTGTGAGTGACGCCTACAGACTCTCAACTGTGACCTCTGACCCCAAACGAGAAGGGAGAATCCAAAGCGGACAGAGCAGCGGGAGCTCTGATATCGCTTCCTGACTACAAATTGACACTCTCAATCAGCCTTTTTAAACCTCTGAGGTTTTCTTTTTGTCAGATGAAACTTAAAAACCTCTAACAGTTTCAACAACCCAACAATATCACGTTGTGGAAAGTCAAGGCCAGTGGCCATCGGAGCACTCGGTGCTGTGACCCCCAAAACTGGAAGAGTGGCTCGAACAGATCCCAGGAACAACCTCAGAGATCTCTGTCCAGATGAGCGCAGTCCTAGGAACAGCTAAGATACTGAAGAGTTTGTTTTGCTTTTTAAATAAACCCATATATGTCAAAATCTTTAACCATTCAAATAACCCCACCCCTCCTTTGAATATGACAAAAATAATTGGCATGCAAATGTGTGTGTGTGGTGGGGGGGTTTGTTTTAAAATAAAACAAAAATCTACTGACTGGACCAGAAATTGAACTTAATCATCACTTTACATCTGTTTTGTACAGGCACATTTAGAGCTTGTTTTTTCTGCACAGAAAAAAAAAGAAGGAAACACACCACTACAATAAACAGGAAAATCATAATAGAGCTCTTTCCAATCATCGGTCTTATCACCATTGAATCTACATCAGACAAACTTCCAAGCACACCACACCTCCCCCACCTGCTGCATACAAACACCAGGACGGCTGCCCGGCCTGCACACTCAGAAACAAAAAATTCACACACAGTTAGTCCACAAAGCAGCCTGTATCCTGCCCCCCATTCAGAGGCCCGAGGAAGCTCTGGCTGCGCGCTAACTGGATCCAGCTGTTGGAAATACCAGGACAGTGTGCACTCACACTCACACATACACACACACACACACACACACAGTCTCTATTACTGAGGGAAGTATAAATTCACTGTCTGAGCACAGGGGAAAGTTATTAAGTTTACTGCTGTTTACAAAACATTGCAGGGTGCACATTTAAGGTTTTTATAAAAAGACTAAGAAAAACATTTAAAGTTCACATACTTTAAGGCTGCAGTCATTAAAACAACCTTGAATTCAGTCATTTCAGCTGACCTATTCAAATATGAAATTATGGCTTTAAATAAACCCACCAATAGATTACAAGTGTCTAGATTTAGTTTGCGTGAAACACAGAGAGCACACTTAGGATTTGGGTTGAATTTACAGAGAAGCACAAACAGTGTGTAAAATCTATCGTACTACAGTAAAATACTTTAGTAATTTAACCAAAATGAGGAACCATACTAAACATTTTCACTCGGACTTTTATTCTGCGACCACAAAGAAAAACAGCCTGACTAATCAGCCAAGAATAAAACATGGTGTAGATAATTTTATCCTCCGTCACAGAGCAACTTCAAATTAATCAACAAACACTTCACTTTCCAAACCCACATTTGTGCACTCTGCAGCCAAACCTAATCCCAAGTAAAAATTTTGTCACTCAAGCTGGCCAACGGCGACCAAGTGGTGACCAAAGAAGTGGGCTTATATTCCAAATTTCTCGCAAAAATAGAAGGCGGTCTGACCAACGGTGAATAAATAGCTTGTGCGTTCAATAAATAGAGAACAAATGGCACACTGTAACAGCTTTTTGCTGTTACACATCAGTAAAAACATCTATTAGTGCCTTAACCAACTGTTTATGTCTCTGTCTCGAAAAGCAAACAAAAGAAAAAGTGACGTGTGGATTTTAGAGATGACACTCCTGTGTAACATGATTAACTAAGGGACAAAAAGACAGCAGATGTTTTCAATTTTTCAAATTTCAAACATATAGAATAAAAAGAGATAATATATATGTGCTGCTGTGTTTCAGTAGCCTTGTTTTACTGACTGACGTGCATTTGCAGCTTTTTTGGTAGTGTGTATATATGCAATATATGCCTGGTATTTTAAGACATTGGAAACAATGCCAGTGAATATTCTGGGAGACTTCAGCCAGCCAAAGGGAATCACTTTAACTAAACAAGCACTGCAGCGTGTATACAGACACACAAAATAGCACAAACACATGAATGTCAGCACAAAAGGTCAGCTTTGTCAAAGTAAATCCGCCAAAATAAAAGGTTTACAATAAGGCAGTGTTCACAAACACCACTGGTTTATTATGTTGACTCACCTAATTACTGGTATTTGAAAAAAGAAGTTTTCTAATGATTCAGACACAGAGTGTAAAAAAGAAATCTGTACTAAATCCACAGGTCTGATAAGTTATTAAAAGTGAATCAGCACCAAATTTATCTGGATCCAGTTTCAAAATAAAACTGGCTATTAAAAAAAAAAATAAGAATTAAAAAATAAAATAGTTGATTTTCATCTTTGAAGGACAATTCATCATTTAGATTAATAAATTAGTTGATTGTTTAAAAAGTCATTAGCAGCAATCCTATTTCCAGTTGATTTTTTTAGACTTGAAACTTTCGATTCAAACAGAACGCCGCAATAAACTTGTTGGAAGCATTATAAATGTGAACGTTTGTCTCTGACATGAGTAGCAGCAGCGTGCACCGAACTGTAAGCAGGAGGCGGGAGAGGTGGGAGGAGGAAGGGGAGGTTATGGGAGTACGACTGAGTGGGCAGACAGGTTGTCTCTACATGCTGCCTCCTGCTTCCTGCCTGTGCCTATCAGCACAGTAAACAGCCTGTATTATGGGTCGGGTGGCGTTCAACTTGCGATAGCTTGTTTACAATAACTTGGCTTCAGACAGGCAGGCGCAGCTCCTCCTCAACTCCCATAAATACTCGGAGTGGACTGAAAGGTACACTGGAGCTCCACTACGCCAGCACAAATACTAAGAAGGAGAATGGCAGAAGAAAAGCAGGATTGCTTGTCAGTCAAGTAGTTTTTCTCTGAGAACAATAAAACTACATCAGCTAGAATTTGCTTTCAATTTGAAAGATAGTAATGTAATGTAAAATGTTCATCTATGTATTGTTTCATATCTATGCACCATTTATTGTTTTGCATCTTATTATAAAACACTGATTTTTTTTTCTGTGAAAAGGTGCTAAATAAATAAACTTTACTTACTAATTTTGTATTTTAATTTGCACATATTAGTTTACATTTTATTTTGTGGTACACAATAAATGGCAAAGTTAACTAAATTAAAAAAAAATTACTTTTTGGAGGAAAAATGTGTCCTTTAGAATAATTGATTAAGCAAGGTGCCAACATTATTCATTCACATGTACAAGAGTCTGTCCTCGTGAGATTCTTACTAATAAAGTGACACACAGGAAGTGCAATATAATGCTAAAGTATGATTCAGAAAAAGTAATAGCAAAGAAGACTTGTGATTTATCAGTAATTGTGATCACTGAAGTTCATTATTGCATGTATCTAGAGATGTCTGCATCATCAACAAGAGAGCGGGCAGCAACATGAATACAAATAGAAACTTGGGCTCAACTGGACAGAAAGTAATCTTTGTGTTGAGGTAACTCTGAAAAAGGTTGGATGCATCGACAGATATTTGAGTTCTCTGATTCAGCTTCAACAGCAAAGGTCCATAAACATCAGTGATACAGTGTGGTGAAAAAAAAGAAATAAAAACCTCTGCAGAATTTAGTATTTACACCCAAAAATCAATAAATTAATTAATTAAAAAGAAAATAGTAAGACATTTTAGTCTGGAGTTTCAAATAAAGTTTATAGTTTAAATCTTACACTCCCAAAGGTTGTCATTGTCTAGATTATAACGAAAGTAAATTAGAAATTATTATTGGGCTTTATAGAAGAAAGTTGATGCAAGTTTGAATTTTGAGCAGCTGCTGGACTGGCACCCTTCAAACTTTTAAAAAGTCAGTGACAGGAAAGCATAAATTGTCTTAAAACAGTGGGCTTTGTCAACTATGAGATACAGTGGGTCATTTTAAACTGTTTCAGATTTGTCTCCCTCACTTTAGAAGCCAGTGCAGTCCCCAGCAAAGTTTACTGTAAGGCTTAGTACCTCCCAGAAAGGAGCTTTTCCTTTTTTTTGTTGTGATTATTCCCGTCTGACATGTCATAACCTGCAGCTCGTAAAAGAACCGACATGGAGAGAACACCATTTCGGCTGTCACCAAAATGACAAATTATGGCCATATGATTGTTTTAAATAACGATAATAATATTAAAGCATTAGTGATGATACCAGTAATTTTCTAAAAAAGTGCAGATAATTTCAACAAGAATCAGCTGCAGTTACAACATAAAAAAGGCCGAGAGTTAAAAATAATAATAATAAAAAGAAGAAAAGCAGAGTACAGCCCTTATCCTCGAGGCCAGTGTTCCACAACCACGATTCTCAGGGCCCATTGTCCTGCAGGTTTTAGATGTTTATCTGCTTCAACACACCTGACTTAATGAATGGGTTAGTAACAGGCTTCTGCAGAACTTCATGGCAAGCTGGGGAGGTCATTTAGTTATCTGAAGGGAACTGTCTAAAACGTGCAGGGCAGTAGGGCCCTAAACACCAGGATTTGGGAACAAAAATCCAGGCAACCGCCCTGTGGCCAGAACTGCTTTTGTACTCTTTGAAAACAACCACAAGAAAATACTGGCTCTAAGAAAAAAGCTACACGTACACAAGGCCAAAAAGAATAATAAAATGAAGCCCATTATTATATAATATCTGACCTGAGCTAATTTAGAGAGTAGTTGATCGTGGTCAGCCTTTTTTTGTGAACCAACTACTATAAGTTAGTTCTTTTTTTTTTTTAAAAACAAAACCCTTTTCACTTCCTGTGTCTCTGATGCTGCGCTGAAAACGATTATCTCGTCCCCAACCTGTTGAAGTGCGAGTAATGCAGCCCATGCTCTGAACACTCTTCTAATCACTTATTTCTTGCGATGTGAAGTGGACACGCAGCTTTCTCTCATTCATTTAAGGTGCACTGCTGACTGAGATCCAGAGAACACTGAGCATGCAGCAACAGGGAATTATTATCACATACAGGTGTATGTGAAGTGCGACAAAATGAAGTCATTTACCAAACATCAGAACTAGTAAAACAAATAGATGCCCCATTGAATAATACACTACTCTGTAAGGAGTGGCAAACACTTTTGAACTTTGCTGTATATGTATGGTTTGAGATGGTAGGGTACTCTGGCTCCAAAATATGAAAAAAATCCCAAAATTCTCAACCACAGCAATGGGCTGGGCAGTGTAAGCCACAAATCTGGTCAAAATGTCTGGATTCCTTTTAGTCCTATTGCTGTCCTTTCAAAACTTGTATAACTTTTTTAGCTTTCCTCTTGTGTGTGTGTTGATGACAATGCTGTAAACTGGTTTCAAATTTGGGATTTTTAATTTATCGACTCAAGGCAGAAACTGGGCACTAATCTGCGTTGAATCAGAAATCAACTTCTGAACATTGTTTTGTCTGAGACTTAAATCCAGATTAGCAGGGTGAATCTATTCTAATGTTTTAAAACTGCAGAAATAAGATTTATTCCTTGTGTTTTAAACAAAGTTCTGCACAAAACATATGTGGAGTTTTATTGGGTAGGGAGTGGGAGACAACAGAAATATTATTTTAACACACAAAGAAAAAAAATGTTTACAAATTGAACAAGCTCAGTGTGGATGTATTCTTAGGTGTAATGAGATGTAATAATCCCCTGTGGAGCTGTGCATGAGGACCATTCAGACCCTGCTTAGGACAACAATGAGCCACAGAGAGAAGGGGAGGGCACGACAAAGCTGAGGAATGCAGGTGTTTGTGTGAGTGGGCTTGGCTGTGTGCTTAGCCTTCATCT
The DNA here is from genome assembly GCF_001649575.2 of Kryptolebias marmoratus. NCBI lineage: Eukaryota > Metazoa > Chordata > Actinopteri > Cyprinodontiformes > Rivulidae > Kryptolebias > Kryptolebias marmoratus. The sequence continues at coordinate 9,759,166 of NC_051443.1, read as the reverse complement.
GTGTCTGGGTTAAATACACAGAGTCAAGACTTCGAAAAACAAACCAGGAGAGGAAAACAAAAAAAAAAAAAAAAAAATCACAAATATGGACCAAATCTAAACCAGACTGCAGCTCCAATTTTGTCTAAACACCGTCGGCCAATTAGGAGCCAACAAGAAGAAACAAAACAATACACAGTTTAGAGCCATTTAATCAAAAATCAAGCTATTTATTGTGTTTGCAGCTTTGCAAAACTGTTTTTTTCCCAGGTTTCCTTATCCAGATTGTCATTTTAGACTTAAATTTTAAGATAAATTTAAATAAATGCACTTATAAAACATATCCAGTCATCTCCCTACCACAATTGCGGAAAGAGAAAGAAATGATGTTACCAATGAAGTCTAGATGCAAGTACTTGCTACATGCCTGTATTTTTGCACTTCTGCTAGAAAAGTAGAACTAGAAACTACACTTGCTTTGCTTTTTTAGTCACACTTTAGATAAATAAAGAATTACTACTATTATTATTATTATTATTATTATTATTATTATACCAGCTCCAATTAATTATTTGTGTGTAAAGACTTTTTTTTTTGCAAAAGTAGGAACATAATCCTGAGGCAGAAAAGGTTTTGCTGACTTTGAAAATGTCAGATTTGCATTTTAGCCTCAAATTTCAGAAGACTCTTGAGAGAAAGGCAAACTTTTACACTTTAAAATAAAAATCACAACAACAGTGTTTTCATTTAGGTTTAGCTTTTTCAATGCCTGGCTGTTGTTTAAACTTTAAATGTTCTGACAGTATACAACCTCAGCAAAGGGTTGTATAAAGTCTATTTAAAATTAATGACTTCAATTTTACTGCATTCCAACATTTTTCTTTAAACATCCTGATGTTTCGTCCTACGACAGAGGCAACTTTTAAAGCTACTCTTTGCAAAGTATGAAATCAAATATAAAAAAGGTTATCCTGAACTATATTAAATGATGCAGCTTGAAAGAATTTACTCCAGCAGTTTTCCAGATATACAGAATGCATTTCTGAAATGTGGGTCCACACTCAGTGTAAACAAAGCACATGTCTGAATTGCAAAAACCCAAGTAAAAGCCTGAGGCCCTGTTTCACAAGCCTGATCTCCTGGAAATGTAAAAAAAATTTTTTTTTAGATGTTGATTGGAAAGTTGCACGTTTACATGGTGCGGATGTACTTGTTGAACCTGCTGTAGGTCCCCTGCCAGGCCTCTAGTTGGCGCTTATACATGAATGCATGCAGACACCAGTTTCTCCAGCATGTAAACACCTATCTCTAAAATGGCGATTACATGGGCTTTTGTTTGGACTTACAGTGAGGTTGAAAAGAGTGAGTAACATAAACAGCACTCTGCTACCCGCCATTATTACTGTTGTTGATGTCCTCCTGTATGAGCAGAACAGCCAATGACTGCAGCCGTCTGGTGCGCATGTGCAATTTCACATGCTGCAGCTTCCTTTGGAATGCAAATGGGGGGGATTCGAAACGTTCCGCTGTGAGATAGATAATCTGACTGCTGCTGTCATGTAAACGAACAGCAAAACTGCAACAGAAATGTTACAGTTTGACCGAAAAACAGCTTTGTGTAAACAGCCCGAGTTATGTGATTGACCCACAACAGACTGGCTGTAGCCTCAGTAGGTAAACACACATATAAGCGTATGATCTCAGAAAAACATTTAGGTGGAAATATAAGAGAGACTGCAGCTAAATACAAAAAAACAAAACTGGAAAAAAAAAAAAAAAAAAACGAGTAAGACAACTGTCAAGAATAAATATCTGGGGTCAAGAAGAGCTGTGAGGAAACAAAGAGAGCTTGGCATTCAAACGTGGCTTTTGCAAAACTTCTGCTAGACGAGTACATTTAATGTTTGACTTATTTTCAGTCACTTTGGCTCTTTTTTGTAGGTAAACATACTGTACATATGTGGGAGGTGGCATCCAGTCGCAGATTTTGCTTACATTTTTTAATTTAAGAACACAATAACCACCGATGTGAGAAAAACATGCTGCAGATTTTGTTTCTTACTTTATGGCTTTTTTTCCCAATGGGGTCCGGTCTTCATGACTTTGCAATGAGTACCTTTAAATTAATGGCCGTGAGCGTTGATGTATTAAACTTTGAGCCGGTATCCTTCTAATCCAAGCTGATCCTCCACAAAGCTGCAAGGACAGGAAATTGGGCAACACATTTCCAGCCTCAATCAGAGCTCGATCCTGCTGCAGGCAGGTAAGATGTGTCCAGGCCTGTCTACAACCCTAAACCATCAAACCAGCCCATGAAAACAGCCTGCTGGCAGTGTGTACACTCACATACATATACACACGTATATATATATATATATATATATATATATAAAAAACGACACATGTGTGCACACACAAATCAAATGCAACTGACACAACAGACTTGCAGCCTGCAGGCAGCAGTATTTATGTTTCACTTCGCAAAACAATTTTCCCCACAATGGGCTATACGGTGGAGCAGTTGGTCAGTACTGTTGCCTCGCAGCAAGAAGGTTTCAGGTTTGAACAGGCTGATAAATTAGTCTCCCGCGTTTCATTCCTAAACTAAGATGTTGCAAACAATGTTAGGCACAATTTACGTGATAACACAGGATGTCACACTCAGTATGCGAGGATGACTCTCAGCTACCACGACGTCAAATATTAGCTCAATTTCTGTAAAACTGACTGAGTTATAACCATCTTTTGTTGTTGTTTTTTTAAGGTCAGTAGGCTGTAGCAGCCATCTTGAATGGAGTTGTGTATATAATTCTACAAACGTCCAACTCAAGTGACTCTGAACAGCGTTAAATCAAACTATAGCTGAGGTGACTGAATGCATTTGTGATTTTACAGAAACATCAGCAGACCTGCTCTTGTCCTGTTAGCTGCTCAGCTAAATGACTGCGCAATGTGGCTACTTGCTTATTTGCATGAAGAGCGGTTAACTGAGATCTGATCGCCGCAGATCCATTTTACTGCCAGGTGTGAACGCTCGTACTTAGCGCTGCCCTTTCGTGACCGCATCAGCCAGGATGCAGGTTAGTGCCAAGACTTGAGTTCCCTAAAATTCAAGGAAATGTTTTATCCAACCAACAATCTAAACTACAAAGGTGACACAGTTTCACCAAGCTGTAAAAAAAAAAAAAACAATGCATGGGAAATAAAAGAAACCACACACAATTCTGCTCATTTTTCCAGTTTTTCCCTATAAACCTACGTCAGTAATTTCTGCAGTGAGACTTCTCTGGTATGCTGGACCACAGAAGCATGGCTGAGCATCAGCATCTTTACTTTTATACAAGCTTTGATGAAGATTAACCTGAACACTGAAACTTCTCAATGAACATTAACAGGCTGTAGACATTATTTTAAAACACAGGGTGCAGCATTCAGTCAAGAAACCAATACTATTACCTGAATATTTTCCGCATTTTTAAAAAGATGAATTTATCAGGAGACATCAAATGCTCCAAATATATTTACAAAGCTGACAAGGCATTTTAGGAACCAGAACAAACAATAAACACCAGCCAACTTCCTAATACTCTGGGATTAGTCACAGCGTGTTCTGTAAATATCAGAGCGTGTTCGTGCCCCCATACCGTCCGACCACTTGGTGTGAGAGCTCCGTTGGTGAGGTAGGGACTGCAGAGGTTCCCGAGGTCTGGAATCATGAAGAATGGATAGCCGACATATGGAGACGGCTGGAAAAGGCCCGCACCCTGCTGCCTCCTCAGCGCTGAGACACAAGTTCACATCAGACAGAAAAACACATGAAGCATTTTAAGTCCAAAAGCAGTCATTTCACGCTGACGTGACGGCTGTTTAATGTTCCCGAATAAACATTTCTGTCATAGCTGCTTTGGACAAACACAGCTCAACAACGCACCGAAGCCATTACGGGTCTGAAATAAAATTTAATGGAACGCTGTGCGCGATTTACAACATGAAAAGTAGTCCAGTCTTCACGGAGAGTGCAACTATTGTGTAGCTTGTAAAAGCTACAGCGGAATGTGTTGTAGGTTGTAACTCTGCAGGGAGCTACGGTCTGGGAAAATAAGTCTCATAACGTCACCACAGGTTCTGGGAAACCGTTTCTGGTAAATTTAGGATCATTTAAATGCCACACAAAGTTTTATTGAAGAATTTTCCATCTCAGAAGGCTGTTTAAGCCTACAATTGTTTATCATATACAAAAATGATATACAAGAACAAAGAAACCGTTACTAAAAAGTAGCAGTATTAACTGTAGCTGTCAGAAAAGAGTAAGGAGTTGCAGCCTACTTCATTCATGGTTATTATTGTTTGTAAGCTAGAAACCATAACAACAATGGGGCCGTTTTTTTAGTGGTTTCTCAACTTTTGAGAAGATCTGTCCTGACTGTCCTGACCAGCTTTCATTGTGTGCTGAAAGAGTCAGTTATCAAAAGGAAATGTAAGCAATTTAAAATAAAAACAAGCTCAAGTTTTATTTGACCTGCAGCTAATTTGGGTGTTATCGCCACTGTCTGGCGCTGCGTGTGTAGTTCGGTGTATTTTGGAACTTTTGCATTTTCCTTTGGGCTGAGATTTGATTTCGAACAGGACAGAGGAAAGAATATTTATTTGAAAAAAATAAATATTGGATGTAGTAGTCGAGGCCTCAGGTGTCAGTTGAATAATTTTGATGAGGAGTTTGGTTCAATCTGTAAAAAGCAATCCTGGAACAACACTAATAAACCAAAGCCCTTTCACTTTGATTACCATAGGAATCAACAAAACATGTTTGAAGCCCGATAACACTGCATTGTTGGTTTTGTTACAAAACAAAACAGCAGCTCTAGATACATTAGCTGTCACACTGACTGCACCAATCAGTTGCGATCATACAATTAACCATGATTATGGTTAACTTAAACTTCTTTGCAATTTGTGGACCTAGCTGTGGCTTTGGTTGTAAAATAATCAAGAATAAACATTAACTATTAAAAGGTTAACCCAGGATAAAAAATAAATAACTCACAGCTTAATGACCTAAGTTTTGAGGAATTGCATTTTATTTATTTTCCTGATTGCTTCTAAAATGAGGCAACAGAAAAACGGATTTTAATTATCTTAATTTGATCAGATAAAGTAATCCCCATAACAAAGTGATATACAATTAAAAAGGGTTGGGAAACTGTAATAAAATACTTGAAATCGATTAATCGTTGCAGCCCTCAATGAGTCATAAAAACACGACCCCAAACCCCTCATGTCTCATACCTTCCTCGAACAGCTGGCTCTGTCTGGCTCTCTCCACATCTGGATGGGGCTTGGGGCGTCTGTCTGCCTGCAAGCGGAGCCACAGAAGTCAAACACACAGCCGGAGCAGACAGCAAACATTTATACGAACTGAGCCCACTCACCTCCGAGTCGGAGCTGCTGTTGGTCTCCGACTCGTTGACGAGGGAGGACTTGACATCGTCCAGGTCCCGCTCGGCGGACACGTTCCGCTTCTCCTCCTGCTCCCCTTCGTCCTTAAACGGGATCAGCTCGTCGTTTGCTCCCAGGTCGTCCCCGTCCCTGCTCAGCTGCGGCATGTTTGGATGTTAGCCGCGACGGCTAACGGCTGTGGGCTGAGTTCAGAGCGACTTTACACTTTGTACGAACAGCCCGAGAGGCTGGAAAACCTCACAGAAAGTGTTCAGCTCAAAGAAGCCAAGTAACAAACTGTCCAGAGCCCGTGTTAATGGGAAGTTGGATGCCTTGTGTTTGTTACGTTGGTGGGCAAACATCAAAAACAGCCCCCCCAAACCAGCTAACAAGCTAGCTAGCTACCTGCAACGTTCACGGACACTTCAGTTTCTGGCGTCGAATTCCTGAGGTGTGGAAATCCCTCTCCTGTTCGTTTTCGCCTAAACAGTCCATAAAATACGAAGCGCGGACGTAAAACACTCCGAATTGTTAAAAATTCTAACGAACATTAATCGTCAAAAACTCAAAAGCCATGACATTATAAAACCGAACGCAGTCCAGAAAAGTTCAGGTCCACTTTCGCACAGTTACTCCATTAGGAAAAGTCGAGTGAATTCCCGCATCGTCCGTTCGTCTTGGAACGAGCATAACTACCACAAACGGTACTTTTGAAAATGGTAGTTCCGCATGGTACAGAGTTCGCCTATTTTTGGTAGCTTGCGGTGTGGAGGCGTGGGAAACAGTAGGGCTGCTCGGTGGCTCTCAAATGGAGTGAAAGGAAAGGGCTGCCGCGGGGCTACCATCGCCGTTCACAGCGAGGAGGGGAGGAAGACCGCGGGTCTCCGCAGACCTGGGAGCGGTTCGACCGAACAACATAGCGGGGCCTGCGCGCTTTAACGAGCGCGAGGACAGTTGGCTAAACTGACTCCAGATCAGGCACAACAGGTTGCTGCTGTTTAATGGCAGAAGAGGCGAAGAAAGAAAGGAAGGGAGGAGTTTATATGGAAAAATGACCCTTTTCGAGTTTAAAGAAGCAGTTACACACTTTTTTTTGACCTTATGACCTAAAGTTGAATTACCAAAAATAAGCAACACGACCAGTTTTCTTATAGATAAAATGAACGTATGGAAATTTGTAAAATGAAGTTTAAAAATGAAAACAATTTAAAGGTACTCAATGCAAATTATGATATCAAACGTAAAAAAAAAATGATTGTACTGAACTATATCAAATGGTGCAGTTTGAAAGACTTTACTCTAGTAGTTTTCCAGATATTGATATGCAATCCTGAAATGCAGGTACGCACTCAATGTAAACAAAACACTCAGCTTAAAATTTAGGTAACCCCTTGGAGGCTTGAGTGGCATGACTGACCCACATTGGACTGTTCTGTGTAGGTAAACAAACCAGACCAGTATGTTTACTATTTTAATGTTAAAAACGCAGAACGTTTATAACACGAATCATAATTTGTCTCCAGTCTGTGTTAATCTTAGAAGTCTGTTTCGATTTCGATTGTTTTAGAAGCCTATTGGCATACTTTGCACAACAAATATAAATACATACCAACACAGAAAAAAACTGTTAGATTTCTCATTCCCATACATCACTATTGTTGACTTTTTTTCTGTCACAAATTTTGTGACGCATTAACTGGTCGTATATTGTGTGGATTTTAATACTGTATGATATATATTTTTGACCCGTCTTTATGACATTGCAATGTGTACCTTCAAACCTGTTTTTGGCACAAACAACGAAGATGTTCGGGAGAACCATCTGGTTCCGATTTTTTTTTTTTTTTTCAGCAGTTGCTGAAAGAGATTTTCTGCTGGAGTTGTGCTCTCACAGCTGGAAACACAAGTGAGAAGCTGCAGGGGAGTGTCTGTTTGAACTGGAGTGTCAAGGAAAATGGAGATAAGATTACGGCCTTTGTGTGAATGTCAATAACATGTTTGAATTTGTCCCCAGTATCAACAAGCAAGCGAAAAAGCAACAGCAGGGGGAGAAAAAAAACTGTGAAACAGTAACTTTTATCAGCTCCTACAGTGTAAATGTGCTGGAAGATAAGCTGCAAAGTTCACTTGTTGATTCTCTAGACATTTCATTAGGGTTTGGCTGAAAAATCGTTACGAGTAGTCTGGATTTTAAAGCTCTACAGAACATCTCTAAAATACTTCAGGGGTGCAGCCTATGCTAACGAAAATAAAATTCATGGTGTTCATGTTTGCCCAGTGGAACTTAAATGTCCAGACGTGCAAGACCTGAAGAGTCAAAATTCAGTCAGTGGCTACTTTACTTTTTGTTTAAGGAGTTACTAAGAATGGATTATAAAGTGGTCCCAGAAATGTTTATTTATTAAGAAGCTTTATTTTGCTATAAAGGTTAAGGCAAACTAATCCAGTCCTTATTACACAGCATGCTTATTGAAATCCTCCATAGTTTAACTAGTAGCTGCAGAAGTGTTTACATTTTTACCTTAGAGAGCACAAACCTCCGCTAAGGCCACAGCATGATTAAAAAAATAGTGCAACCTGGATCATAATCTGGATCACTGCCAAAATTGAATCCATTGTTTTTTGTGACAACCCCAACATTTCCTGAAAATTTCATCCAAATCTGTTCATTAGTTTTCATGTGCTTTTACTAACAGACAGACACAAAAAAACCAAAACAACGAACACAACCAAAAGCATAAGCTCCTTAGCGGAGGACACAAAAGGGTCACGTGTAGGAGCAGAGACAAGGTTTTAACAAAGGGGTTACCTGTGACCTTGATTTTTGACCCCATGAACCTTGAGCCCAACAGGCATCATCTTTGACCCAGGAGGTGTCCAGCTGTGCAGTTTGACATCCCTCCCAAAAACATAACCTCCTTGTCGAAGGTAAATATAACAATGATATATTTTCAAATTACTCCAAAACAAGTAAAACCCTACTTTAGAAAAAGAATAAATAACTGACGACTTCCACTTCAATTACTTTGCTATTTTGATGAACCAACAAATTGAATACATGTACAAAATGACAAAACAAAACTGTTAAACTCCTACAGTTTAACATTTCAAATCTATAAGGGTTGCCCAGAAGCCACAGAGCTCTTCTTTTATCTTCTTTTATTACTGTTTAAAGAGGGTAACAAAACTACAAACAGATATTTTTTTATTTTGTCATTTCTACTGAGCAAATGCAAAACAGAACCATTCAGGCACAGCAGTCCTATTATTTCCAGTTTGTCACCAGTGCTTTTATACAGTTTGTTTTTACCCCAAATGGGGGATGGTCATTTGAAGAAAAGAAAAAAGAAATGCTCCACACTGTTCCCTTACTCATTAATCCTAGCTGTAATCTTGACCAAATCCCAACGCTTATCTGTCTTTTAAGTTTGGAGCTTCAACTCTATTTATCCTCATTTCTATTGTATTCTTTAATTTATTGCTTTTACTCTGTGATTCTATCCCTGTTATTATCCTAATTCTAACCAGAAACTAGAACACAATAATAAAGACGGGTCTAAGACACGACTGATCTGTAGCTTTTATTTATTTACTGATGTTTATGGCCCTGAAACTGGAAAAATACGAAGACCCCAACCAAGATTTTGTCAACCATTGCTGCCTTCTCCGCTCATGTGTTTTCCCTGCTTAATCACAGCTGCAGGGATTCTGAAGTGTAACTTTTTGATCTCTGAGCAGTCAAAAACTGCACAAAAGTTTACCATTTTGGGTTGAAATGCCACTGGTCGCTCTATGTATTTTCTCCATCCTCTCGGGTTTATCCACTGGAGCTTGTCTTCCAATATGGAGATTAGGCCATGCGCACACAGGAAGTGATGTCATCACAGAGCTGTCTATAGACTACTTAAAATCATCTGCTGTCAACGCAACACAGAAGTCTGGGTATGAAGTGGCCAAAATGGCAACAGTACACAGTGGCAAAAATAAAGTATTAATTGGTTGGCTTCAGGGGTACCTCCAGAAACTTCCTCTTCCTGGTGGGAGTGTTGCGCTTCATCATGAAGATAGACTGGAGGAGAGGGGGTTATGACCTCCTGAGCTGACAGGGAAGGTAACCACAGAGATGAAGAGACTCTGGGCAGTCCCAGAGAACTGACAATGATGCTGTTGCAAAACTTCTGATTCTGCAATGGTGTGCTTTTTGAAAGCCTACACTGGCGTGACATTCTGCTACTTTTATTTGAAGCAATAAAAATGAGGAACAATGACAAAATGAGTCTCTTTCGCTGTGGTACAAAGCACAACGTCTGCGTGAAAAGGACGAATAAAACCCGTTTAATTAAATGAGAATGAACAGATCTGGTCAAGAGTACTGTGAAGTTTTATCGGAGAACAGCTATCAGCTAAATACCATTAAAGCTACAACCCGGAGAGGTTTTAGGGCATGTGTTAGTTCATTCACTTAGTTAAACAGCTGCTATAATCAAGTTCTAGTGCAGAACAGGCTGCGTGAGGCTTTGTCTGCTGCATTCAAGAGGTGCAGCAAGTTACAAGAGGCATGCATTTGTCCCGCTGCAGCACAAAGAGCACATATAACCATTACTGCTCCCACTCGCAACTCAATTGAGACCCCCCGTGGAGAGCAGCCTGGCTGCAATTAGGATGCATTACCTCGTAACCCTCCCTCTGTGTGCCCTCAGTTTGTTTTCTCCTCCTCAACGTTCTCCTCTCTCTTTGTTCAGCTCGGCCTCCCACCAATTGCATTTATCAACGAGATTACAGTTTGCTGCCAGAAATGGTTTCAGTTTTATCAACAGAATGAGGAAATGTAGAAACAGCAGCAGTTCTCAAGATGGTTTCAAGTGATCCTTTTATTTCTTTTTTCACTGTTTGAGATTGAACTGGGAGAACTACAACCAGCAAAAACCTACTGTGGTTTATTTTTAATTAAGACAAAGGGCCAGGTATGTTTTCAGCTTGTGTTAGAGGGCAAAAAGCCCGTTTTGATCATGATAGCATAACTGTATGTACATGAGCAAAACAATGGAATATTTCACTACTCCCGTATATTTTTACAGCTACTAACACACCAAACTTTAGCTCAGCAGCCATAAAACTGGCTGAGTTTGCTAAGGTGGCTTAGCTGTGGCAGCCTTTTGAATGTTGTGACTTCATCATCCTTTCATATTTAGCGGCAAGCAATGAGAGCTTTTAAAGCACCCAGAACATATATTTTATGTTGTATTTCAAAGTGGGGTTTAGCTCAAAAGAAAACTATTACATGGTTGGCACTTCTTAGAGACAGAAGCTTTCTCTCTTTACTTTCTTTTGTCGACTGGTTTTCTCCAGTAGTTTGAATCCCTGGACCACATCCTTCATCCTTCTGCTGCTTGCCTTGTCTTTTGCTCTCGTCCATTAGACACCCTTTGGCTTTCTTGGAAACAAAGAAGGGATTTTTTCTCCACGTCTAAACTCGCACCCAATAGCACACATAAATGAGCCCAAAGTGTTTTTGTCGAAAACTTCGAGCACTGCCGTCTGGTTACTATACATCCTTTGGTGGGAGGTAAATGTGGGGGGTTATAATTGAGTGGAGATATGCAGCAGCCACCCCTCCTCTGCATCTTCCCTCTTTCCCCCCCAGGGTAAAGAATCTTCACAGTCTGGAGCTGAGCCAAACACTGAACCCTTTCTGTAATCCCCTCCTGCTGATACACACAGCTGCTTGTGTGTGTGTGTGTGTATGTGTGTGTGTGCCGCACCAGAGCACAATGGTCGTTTCAGTATGAGCAGAGTTTATGTTTTGTTTTTTGTTTTTTTTTTCTCAATCTGTCTGACAGGACTGCTGAGGCCCGTCAGGGATGGGATGGAATTTTTGAATTGCACAGGCCAAACCTCCCAAATCAACCGTGAACATTTGCTGGTCTCAGGTTGTAACCCCACCTTTTTCCTGCTTTTAATGGTAGAAAATGAAACTGGAGATCTGGGGTGTAGTCATGAATCCAGATGTGCTAATCCCCCCCCCCCC